>NC_134490.1:59759123-59819103 GCF_040206685.1 Ascaphus truei | reverse complement strand
GGGAGAGACAGAGAGGGGAGAGACAGAGAGGGGGGAGAGAGAGACAGAGAGGGGGGAGAGAGAGACAGAGAGGGGGAGAGAGAGACAGAGAGGGGGGAGAGAGAGAGAGGGGGGAGAGAGAGACAGAGAGGGGGGGGAGAGAGAGACAGAGAGGGGGGAGAGAGAGACAGAGAGGGGGGAGAGAGAGACAGAGAGGGAGGAGAGAGAGACAGAGAGGGGGGAGAGAGAGACAGAGAGGGGGGAGAGAGAGACAGAGAGGGGGGAGAGAGAGACAGAGAGGGGGGAGAGAGAGACAGAGAGGGGGGAGAGAGAGACAGAGAGGGGAGAGAGAGAGGGGGGGAGAGACAGAGAGGGGGGGAGAGAGACAGAGAGGGGGGGGAGAGACAGAGAAGGGGGAGAGATGGGGGTAACTGACTGACGGGGGTGCAACTGACTGACGGGGGCAACTGACTGACGGGGGGGGTGGATGAGTGACTTTGACTGACTGGGTGACTTTTGACTGACTGGGTGATGGGGTGGGGGGGTGGGGTGACTGACTGTGTGGGATGATTGACTGGGTGGGGGGGTGGTATGACTGACACTATGACTGACTGGGGGGACTTTTGACTGACTGGGTGGGGGGTGGGTGACTGTGTGGGGGGGTGGGGTGACTGACTGGGTGACTGGGTGGGGTGACTGACTGGGTGGCTGGGTGGGGGTGACTGACTGAGTGGGGGGTGGGGTGACTGACTGGTGGAGGGGGGGTGACTGACTGGGGGGTTACCTCTGGTGTCCTGCACACACACATTCTCTCTCTCCCACACACACACTCAATCTCTCTCTCCCATACACACACACACACACTCTCAATCTCTCTCTCATCCCCATATATACACACACACACACACACTCTCTCTCTCTCTCTCTCTCTCTCTCTCTCTCTATCTCTCTCATACCCATACACACACACGGGAAGGGACGTTGTGCCGGAGGGGGGAGAGAGAGGGGGGGGGGGAGAAACACCCCGCTACTTCCTCCCGCCCCGCGCGACCAGCGGGAGCACAGAGGGGAGAAAATCACCGGCAACTGCAATATCTTCAGACCCGCGCGGGCAGCGGGAACACAGGAGAGGAGGGGGGGAAAGAAACACCCCGGCCACTACAGCATGTGACCCGCGCCCGGCAGCGGGATCACCGGAGGGGGGGGGGGAAGAGAACACCGGAGGAGGGGGGGGAAGAAACACCCCGGCCACTACAGCATGTGACCCGCGCGGGCAGCGGGAACACCGGAGGGGGGGGGGGAAGGGAACACCGGAGGGGGGGGGAAAGAAACACCCCGGCCACTACAGCATGTGACCCCGCGCGGGCAGCGGGAACACCGGAGGGGGGGGAAGGGAACACCGGAGGAGGGGGGGGGGAAGAAACACCCCGGCCACTACAGCATGTGACCCGCGCGGGCAGCGGGAACACCGGAGGGGGGGGGGGGGAAGGGAACACCGGAGGGGGGGGGGAAAGAAACACCCCGGCCACTACAGCATGTGACCCGCGCGGGCAGCGGGAACACCGGAGGGGGGGGGAAGGATGTATCAGTGTATACAGTATATAAATATTTAAAGTGCATTAAATTCCCCCCACCTGAAGCATCTGTCCAAACTCCTCCATGACTGGATCAGTAAATTGTAAATTATAGGAGCTGACACAATTATACAGGAGGGGGGGGGGAGGAGGAGGAGGAGCAGCAGCAGCAGCAGCAGAAACGCACGCAAGCACTCAACCCCCCCCCCCATTACTTACCCATGCAGAAAGGGCGGTTTGAAGTCCTGGCAGCTCCATCCCGCGTCACAGCCAATCAACTACAATTTTTTTTTTTCAAATTTTTTTTTTTTCGAACGGGATTTTTTTTTTTTTGCAGAGCAGGGGAAAGGTTACTGGCCACGAGCCAATATCCGATCGCAGCTGGCGAGTTGGCGACCGGGTTTGTCGAGCACTGTATATATATATATATATATATATATATAAATATATAATGATTTCCAAACTGATATCATTTAGTATAAGGAATAAATATAATAACAATTGCAGGAAGTATATATTCTTACAGATATGGCATGGTTAACATGAAAATTATTGCTTTACGTCTCGACTTATATAGTCCCAATGTGCATCATATTTTGGCCGTTAGCGTTATATTTTGGCAAGCCAAAGACGCAGTGAAAGATATAAGAAATCATACGGTTCTTGGAGTATCTTCCTCTAGACCAGGGGTGCACAACCTTTCAGAGCTACGCCCCCCTTGTTCAATAGCCCCAGCGCTCGCACCCACCCCTTTTCAGTGACCCGGCATCAAATGACACCGTGGCGTCATTTTACGTTCATTACCATGGCAATGCGTATGTCACATGACCTAGGTAAATTGAGGATGTAGAGGCCTCGCACTGACCCCAGCATTTAACTTAAATGCCTCAGGGAAGAGCGTGGGGCTGCTGCAACCGCCGCCCCCCCCCCCAACAAAATCCCACACGTGCCCCAGTTTGCTCACCCCTGTTCTAGACCACCTATAAACTTTTGACGCTGACCAACTAATTATACTTTGGGTCAAGAAAAACATGTGGTAAACATTCTGGACATACCCCTGACGAAGCACCAACATGCGAAACGCGTTGAAGTCACTCGAGGTTATGCAATCAGCAGCTGCAACAGCAATAGCCGGGTTGTATCGGGAGGAGGGGGAGACAGTAGCAGACGGTGGTTGCGTCCAGACTTCACATCTGTGATTGCCACCTGCCTTAATCTCTGGTTCGCTGGATTAGGCTCAGAGCTACAGTATTTGCATTTCGTAAGTTTTACATTGCATACAATTTACATACCATTTAATTTTGTTATCCTCTGGGTATACTCTTTGTATGTAATTTGAATGCTATGCTTGCTTTTTACCTGGTTAACATCACCATAAATATTCCTTGTTGGACATTTAACTTCTGGGTATTCTAATACCACTCTTGTACCCTGTAAATGTACATTTTGTGTATGTTAATTATTTGCCACTGTTACATGGTCAGTGTGTTTCATTATAGATATATTACTGCTTGGTAAAATTACCTAATAAATTGTATTTATCAATAGATTTTTTATGATCCCTTTTTTTTGTCTTTGTCCATGAGCTCCTTTTTGGGAGCTCTTGTTCTAGAAGCTGTATAAAGTGCTCCTGAGTTCAGCAGCACAGGGACAGATATGTGCAACATTTATTGGAGGGTAAGCAGGAGCGTGGTATCCTTATCTCTTGTTTCCCTCTCTATTTATTAGGGAGATACCTTTATAATGAATTGAAAAATGTACAGTATCATTTATTGTTTTCTACCTTACAAAAATTCTCTCTGTCCAGAGCAAGTCAACTGAAGATAAAAATATATGATACATTATTCTACCAGACAACCAGGACAAAAGTCTTCATATGTTGGCCGGTAAAATTGTTCATCAAAATTAAGGCAGATCAAGCAACATAAAAATGTGCTGCATAACATGTGATGAAGTGTCTTGCAATGATAACTCACAATAACATGGGTTTGAAAGTTTTCATACATAATAAGTAGAGATGTGCTTACATTTTGTAGAACTTTGCAAACCCGGCCATTTTTTGCAAAAATGTGAAAGGTTTGTCAATTTTTGTTTGCCATGCATTAAAATCAGTAACATAGCTCCTATCATCACATGAGGTGGACCTGTCCTTCCTAAGATAGTTCCCATATGGGACACAATTACTCTCCTAGTGAGTAAAATCTGCAACATTTCCATTATAATAGATTCAGAAGTGCAGAGGGTTTGAGCACCACACACACCACGTTCTCCATTATAATAGATCCCTGGTTTTGCCTGCTTAATAAACCCCATAAAGACATGGCAGAAAATACCCTACCGTAGCATATATTTTTGGCCACTAGATGTGTTACTGTATAGAATGCAATGGACCCAGCACAGCCTCCTGTTTATTCTGCAAATAATTAGTACAATTTGGGACGTACAGTATGTACAATGGAGAAATTTACCAGCCTAATCCGCAACACTTATCACTAATTTTGGCACATCTGGTCCCCATGGTTCTATTCTCACGACAGCATTCATCTCTCCTCCAAACCAGGATCTTGTACTACATTTATCTTATGTAATGTATTCTCTTCTCCAGTAGTAACTTGTCACTGTGTTACTCGCCAGATGACAGTTTTATTATTGTTATGAAAATGGACACCTTCCCCATGCTTTATCCTTGCATTGTGTCACTATCCTCTCCTCCACCCACTTTTGTTTTTTTTGTACCCTCTCCCCTCCTCCCCTGCCTCAATCTCAATTAAAAAAATATTATTTTTTTTAAACAGTCACATGACCCCAAACTCAGGTCACATGACCCTTTATGTACTGCCAATTTTGCTAAACTGTGCTGAAAACTAACAACATGCTGGTAAAATTGGTGACATTTTTAGCTATTGTGGTGAGAAAAAAATTATGAACCCCTTAGGATTTTTGCATATTTCAAACCTAAATTGTTGTTATATCTTAATCTAAGTCTTAGATTCAGTACCTGGTGGCGCCCCCTTGAACAGCACTGACTTCAACGAAACGTTTCCTGTAACTGCTGGTCAGTCTCTCACATCGGTTTTGAGGAATGTTGGCCATTCCTCTTTATAGAACTGCTTCAACTCAGTGACATTTGAGGGCTTCCTTGCGTGGACAGCTCGCTTCAGGTCCTGCCACAATATTTCGATGGGGTTTATGTCCACACTTTGACTAGGCTATTCTAAAACGTGGAATTTCTTCTTCAGTAGCCATTCTTATGTATATCTGTATGTTTAGGATCATTGTATTGCTGCATGACCCACTGTCGGTTCAGCTTCAGCTCACAGATGGATGGCCTGATATTCTCCTCTAGAGTCTTCTGAAGCAATGCAGAATTCATGGTTGTGTCAATGATGGCAAACCATCCAGGTCCTTAGGCAGCTTGACGATTGGGATGAGGTTCTTCTGTTCGAATGCAGTGTTTGTTTTTCGTCAAACATAACATTTCTCATTGAGCCCAAAAAGTTCTACCTTTGATTCATCTGTCCAGAGAACATTGTGGATCATCTACAGTATGTGCTCTTTGGTGAATTTCAGACGGATAGCAATGTTCTTTTCAGAGAGCATGTTTCAGATTTTTGTAGGACGACTGCTCATGGGTAAATTGACTGTAGACTATCTGTCTGACAGTGGCAACCCAAATCCTTAGATATAGTTTTGGAACCCTTTCTGGACTGATAAGTATCAATAACTGCTTTTCTGAGGTCTTCAGGGATTTATTTTGAATGTGACACGACGTATTTCAATACAGCTGTATGGTAAAGACCAAACTCTGATCTTTATATGTGGTGGGTCCTCCCAAAGAAACCTCTGAAGATCTACCTAATTATTTAAACACCTGATTCCAATTATCCCCTTTAATTTAGCTGCTAAAACCAGGGTTTGACTTACTTTTGCACATACCCTGACTCATACTTACTCATTGTTTGTCTAATTCATACATTTTGTTTCAAAAGACATGGAATTGGTGAAAAGAAACCCTTTAGATTATTTCAGAAAAGGATGGTATTGATTCAAGATAAGCTATGGAATTTCTGTAATTATCCTTGGGGTTCACAAACTTTTTCTTGCCACTTCTATTTGACCATTCGCAAAAATTTCACAACAATGCAAAGTTTTTTTTTACTTTCCTGAATTTTTTTTGCAAACCACATTTAAAGGTATTTGAACATCTCTACTAATGTAATAATGCAATGGGTGTATTATGGGGGGGAATGGGAAGGGCTACCATCAACCGTTTGGGCGCCCTAAGATGTAGTGACTATACCATGGGGTCTGGCACTCCAGGGGCCTGGTGATATAGTGGCTATGTCATGGGCTTTTATAGC
Organism: Ascaphus truei; assembly: GCF_040206685.1. Lineage (NCBI taxonomy): Eukaryota > Metazoa > Chordata > Amphibia > Anura > Ascaphidae > Ascaphus > Ascaphus truei. Next base: position 59,813,189 of record NC_134490.1, on the reverse strand, counting down.
TCCTTTTCTGGGAGATATCCGGTTCTGCGCTCCTATGATGCAGAACGTGATCTGGGACACGGATGAGGATGCCTCCTTCCCTTCTGTTTCCGGAATCAGTGATGCAGCGAACACGGGATCGCGATGTGCACCCTAGTGCTGCATCCCCGCTGGCGCCCAAAGGGTAAATAGAGGTGACAATGTCAAACGATCTCATTTAAATGAGTGTATACTGTTGCTGTGTCTAACTCTAGAGATCACCTGTCTACACATAGGGGCTTATTCTATATGTGCCAGAGTCCGATCGGGCCGTTTTCGGCCAAAAGTCCTGATTGCCCCCGTCGGCACATATAATATAATCCCTATATACAGAATGAACTTAGTTCATTACCCAGAATCCTCATTTAATGTCTATTCACTGTACAATATGTGATACAGTAGATTTGTGGAACCGTTGACTACATTCAGCAGCATGAGTCTCTTAGCTTTGCAGGTTGATGAATGATTAGAGATGTGCACATTTTTTGTTATTGAATCAGGAGAAATTTGCCATTTTATTTTCATTAAAAAGTTTGCAACAAAAAAAAACCAGCAAGCGTTGAGTCAACATGCAAGGTCATATACTACCATTTACTACCATTTTCACTCAATTCTGAGCAATGTGAACTTTTGCAGACATTTTGTGAACAAATTTGGCAACATCTATAATGTATAACCCTGTTCACCTAATGTAATGCAATGTCTTTATATATAATGTATAACCCTGTTCTCCTATGTAATCATGTATTTGTAATGGTGTATCTGTCATCCTAACTCCGTGCCCAGGACATACTTGAGAACAAGAGGTAACTTTCAGTATATTACTTCCTGGTAAAACATTTTATAAATAAATAAATAATAAATACATGTTGATAAAGGGACAAAAAAAAAGAAAGAAAAGCAATGAATTAGGCTCATCGTAATGCTACATGACCACCAGTCCACCGCATTATGAGACTGGGTAGTTTTGGCCTTTCAAGACAAAAAAATCCCCAGTGTTTATTATTATCCAATATATCAACCCTTTTTCTCACTCAAAGTCTTGTGTGCTATATACCACCATGATCAGTTGCTTGACTAGAGTGAAAGCTAGTAATTACATTTGTTCCCCTTCAGTTGCATGAGCAGTTTTCTGGTATTTTCTCAATACCTCACATGTTGCCTTTATCCATGGGGGTTGATATATTACAGGATCTTGTTCCACAGTGTAAGCTTCTTGACAGATTGCCCTTCAAATCTCAGCATCAGGAAGAAATCAAGTCTATTTGTTGACCTTTTACTCTAGGGCCACAATCAATAGTGGACACAATTGGGGCTGTCCTTTCCTGGAATATTATGATCTAAAAAAAAAAAAAAGACTTGACTTGAGCCCTTGCTAGAAACATGAAAACCGTGGCACAAACCGCAACCACAAATAAGTGTGGCCTTGTAGACATTGAAGTACAGTAGATGTCGTTTTGGAAATTCAAATCAATATAACACTGTCATTTATTTATTATTAAAAAACAATATTACAAAAAATTATTAATGTTAGCATGTAGTAAGTATAGTAGCAAAGGAAGGAGAAAGAGTAGGTAGTATGATATTTTATTGAACCAACAGATACTTAACAAGATACAGTACAAGCTTCTGAACCTCCCTAGGTTCTTTACCAGGTGTGGCAGACGTATGGAAACAGAAGGTATTAAATGCTGTATTGTGAGAGATGGTATTTGGTTACAGTGGAAATGAAGAGGAAGTTAGATATTATGACAGAGTATCAGCTAGTGAGGAAATTAACAGAGGAGGCTTAGGAGGCTATACTATTTGTTATGCAACAGTGATTTAGACAAAAAAGGAGATACCGTAGTGAGATTCTGAACGTAAAAAGATGGTATATACTGTATGTATACACATACATACGTGTTGCATCTACTTTTATATACAGTATATATAAATATATACATTTATATTCATATACACACGTAAGGGGGGAAACATGTTTGTTTTCATGTGGCTTGTTCTGTACCCACCTTACACAGAGCAAACATAATGATTTAACTTTACTTTTTAATCAGGGTCCATGAGCAGCAACTCAGGTTTTGCAGTCTTTTATTTTATCATTCCTGTATCTTGAAATGGTGTGTCAGTTTGATCCCTTACACTTGCACATATACATATGTAGCGGTCATGTAAAATGCCTACAGTCATCTCTCCTGCTGGCAGTAAGGCCTGGTAAGTGTGGGCATGCCAGCAGTAATCATGGAGGTTTTCCCTCACACCCTGGTGGGGTGCTCTGTGTATGGCTGGGACTGGTCACATGCTCTGACTCCATGGTTAGTGATGTCAGAGGTGTGTCAGCCTCAGAAGCTTACATAAGGCACAGCACTGTGTTCTAAAGTTAGTTGCTGTGGAGTTGCTGTGGAGTTGCTGTGGAGTTGCTGTGAAGTTGCTGGAAAGTTCTACCTGAGTTGCTGTCTAGTTCAAGTCCAGTTGAGGAAGAGTTCTGTCAGTTATGATATAGTAACTCCATAGGAGGCTGTGTCCAGGGACCTGGCACAGGACAGTGATTCCTGCGGGAATAGTGAATCCCTGATCTAGGTGATATACCTAACTAAAGGGAGCACTGGCGAGATGAGCGGCTGAAGATACTCCTTGTGGGGGGGCAGTTGCCCTGCCGTGTCAATAAAGATGAGTTCAGCCAGAAACCCTCTCGTGTATCTATCTGGAATGAGTGTACAGAGAGGAGCACCACGGAGGAGTTCCTCGCCAGGATCATCCCCTTGCGGACGCAGGGACCCTGGTGAGGTGGAGGCGCTGCACTGTAACTAGGTGAGACTCAGCACACTACCTCAGCTGCCTGTCTGACGGGTCCTCCCCACACACCATCATGCGGGAGACTCAGGAGTCCTGTAGCCAGCAGGTGCACCATCAGGCATATTCACACTGTAATGGGGTCCGGTTAGACCACAGGGGCCAATGTGAGATTGGGTGGGTCAGGCCGGGCCAGAAATACCGTTACACATACATATAAGACTACACACATATGTACATATAAATCTATGTGCAACCGTCTTTTTTCGCAATGTTCCTTTGGTTTCAACCATGTATCTGGGAATTGTGTGCATTATATGTGTAATGTACAGTATGTCCTTTGGATTTTGAACTGATTGTTTTGTGGGGTGGAGATAGTGTCCAGTATGGAGATATTCTTTACAAGATTAGAAGTACAAACTGAAGTCAGCAGGGCACTTTGTTATATTATTTTCTCTCTGCATCTGCTTTATTTGCTGTGCTTCACCTTGTTTTTACTTGTGTGTGTCAGAAAACCTGTGTTTTATTTCATCTCACCTGGCCTCATTAACTCAGAGTCCTCAGCACGTATTACTTTATACTTGAAGTCCTTTCAAGGTTACCATCGACAAAATAGATATCCCTTAGAGATATACTGTACTAGCAGACAGTTACAGTGGTGCAATCCAGCAGCTGGTTAAACTCACAGTCTTAGAGCTGTTGCCTAGAAAACAAGTGGTTGTGGGTTCTAGTCTTGTTGGGTTCATGATACCAGTCACTAAGGGCCTCATTCAGAAAGTGTTCATAAGCCACTTAGGGCCTCATGCAGTAAGCCCCGATACAAAATTTTCGGCACGAATTGCGAAAATGTATTTTTTGGGCGATTTGCCCTCGCAGTATTCAGTAAGGGCCGAATCCTTCCGATCCCTGCTGAAGCACTGCGAAAGCAAAGCTGCCGATGAGCTGTGGCGATACAGCCTGGCTCCCGATAAGGCTCCCGATAAGCCTTTGGTGCCGATAGATGTTTGCAGCTGAGAGAGACAAGCCGCTCTCTCAGCGCAAACTTCGGCACCAAAAAAAGTATTTAAAAACAACTTTTATTTATACTCTACATGTGCAGGGGGTCTTCGGAGCTGAACCGCGTTGGTTTGAGGTCCGGGGACCCCCTGCCCCCCGAGATACAGGCCCCTTTATGAGGTACCGGTATCCCTCGGCGTTTAAAGGTCCCGATCACGTGACCGCGGCCTGTAAACAAACCAGAGGGATACCGGCACCCCATAAAGGGGCCTGTATCTCGGGGGGCAGGGGGTCCCCGGACCTCAAACCAACGCTGTTCTGCTCCGGAGACCCTCTGCACATGTATAGTATAAATAAAACACACACACATCAATAAAGACTCGTTCCTGTAACTCGGGAGGCAGGGGGTCTCTGAGCCACAAATAAATGCGCTTCAGCTCAGGGGGCCTCCTGCTTCCGCACAATATTATTAAAATACATTAATGCTGCTTCATTACCATAGCGGATAGCCGCTAAGGCAATGAAGGGGTTAACGCATAGTAGCATGTTTATTGGGGACAAATGCCCCCAATAAACATAGCAGCAATACACAACATACAGTATAGTAATGGGCAGAATGACTATTATCCACAAATGGATAATAGTGCAGTTGTCCATTTACAATACTTACACAACAATAAAGACTTTAAATACATATAGCACTCACCCATGTCCCACTGCCACGATGAAGGCCATCCTCATCTTCATCCTGCCCATGCCCCATCCGCTTCTGCAAAACAAACACAAGAATTACAACATCCAAATTAATGTCCCCTAACCCCTTAATCACCATAGCGGTTATTAACCGCTACAGTTATTAAGGGGTTAAGCCACCATCACCCACATACCCTCCCCCACAAAGCCCCCCAACCACCCTCACCCAATACCCACAGGGGAGTCCTACCAAATACCCTTGGGCCTAATACCCCCTCCCCCAGCACATACAGTACAATAATGTGCCAAATAACTATTATCCACATAGGGATAATACATTATTTGGCCATTATTAAACACATTCAATAACGTTAAAATGTAAATAAAATTGTACTAACCTCATCAATAAGAAGTCTCCGTCGCCAGCATCATCCTTGGGGTCCGTTGCCAACATTAGAAATAGCCACAACATTTCAATATCATTAACATAACACTGAACCCCTTAATCACCTTATCGGGTACTAACCTGAAAGGTAATTAAGGGGTGAAGCCATCCTGCAATGCCTACAACAGTTATGCATAACATCTTCAGTGAAATAAAAACCAATTGCCTAACCAAATTCCATTTAATCATTCAATCTGTAGGCTCACATGCCTCATAAAACATTGCATTTACAGTGTATACATGTAGCATAACATGTAAACTGCATGTACACGCTGCAAATCAATGTTAACAATACAATAATGCCACTCAAATCGCCATACATCACAAGAAGTATATTATTTAATACAATAAACTCACCATCAATGAATTACCACACATCAATTACATCCCTAAACAATTAAAATACCATCCATACCAATTACACAATGAACTAAAGCTATCCTAACAGAGAACCACTTCAAAACATAGAAAAAAGTACACCAACAAATACAATATACTAAAGCAAGGCTTTCCATATCCTATTGTACGGCCTGGAAGCCCAAAACTTACATCTGTCTAAAAATAAAATACATTTAGCACACATCAATGCATAGCCACAATGATTAACAATACAGAATTAGAAGCTTTAACAACACTATCATTTCTTACCCTGTATATATATCTGTACACATACATACAGACATACATACAGTGGGAAGAAATGATATGCATTGTAAAAAATGAAAACATGAAAAAGCAACACAAAAAACAGTTACATTAAGTACATTTCTTTATTTAACTTACCATTACTTGCCCCCACCGACTCCCGTTGATCAGCTTACTCACGAACCAATCCACGACACCATCCACGACACCATCCAGGAACAAATCCACGACACCATCCAGGAACAAATCCACGACACCATCCAGGAACCAATCCAAGAACAAGTGCAGGAACCAATCCAGGAAGCAAGCCACGAAGAAATCCAAGAAACAATCCACGACACGATCCAGGAACAGGAACCCATAAAAGAAAAGAAAAAAACAAATTAAACATTAAAATAATAAAACATGACAATCAAGGGTTGTACTAGTTTTATTCTTAGTGAATCTGTATTACAATACCTTGTTCCGGGGTCTTCTTGACATCCGGTGCCACGCCCTGGTCTTCAATCTTCAGGAGGAGGTCCGTCCTCCTCGGCATCTGCCTTCAAAATGAGACGACATAGGCTTTTATAGGCCTATGACGTCACATTTGTCGTCATATGGTTCCCACGGCCCTGATTGGGCCGTGAAAACCATGTGTTTTGGCCGATGTAAAAAAATTGATGACGTCACTTAAAGGCAATGCCAGCACAGCCAATCAGAATGGCTTTGCTGCTATTGCCTTTAAGAAAACGTCATGAAATGACACATGGCCGGACTCACATGGTAAGCCAGCCAATCAGAGCGTGGGAACTCCATCCCTACTCTGATTGGTTCAAGTACCATGTGAGTCCGGCCATGTGTCATTTCATGACGTTTTCTTAAAGGCAATAGCAGCAAAGCCATTCTGATTGGCTGTGCTGGCATTGCCTTTAAGTGACGTCATCAATTTTTTTACATCGGCCAAAACACATGGTTTTCACGGCCCAATCAGGGCCGTGGGAACCATATGACGACAAATGTGACGTCATAGGCCTATAAAAGCCTATGTCGTCTCATTTTGAAGGCAGATGCCGAGGAGGACGGACCTCCTCCTGAAGATTGAAGACCAGGGCGTGGCACCGGATGTCAAGAAGACCCCGGAACAAGGTATTGTAATACAGATTCACTAAGAATAAAACTAGTACAACCCTTGATTGTCATGTTTTATTATTTTAATGTTTAATTTGTTTTTTTCTTTTCTTTTATGGGTTCCTGTTCCTGGATCGTGTCGTGGATTGTTTCTTGGATTTCTTCGTGGCTTGCTTCCTGGATTGGTTCCTGCACTTGTTCTTGGATTGGTTCCTGGATGGTGTCGTGGATTTGTTCCTGGATGGTGTCGTGGATTTGTTCCTGGATGGTGTCGTGGATGGTGTCGTGGATTGGTTCGTGAGTAAGCTGATCAACGGGAGTCGGTGGGGGCAAGTAATGGTAAGTTAAATAAAGAAATGTACTTAATGTAACTGTTTTTTGTGTTGCTTTTTCATGTTTTCATTTTTTATAATGCATATCATTTCTTCCCACTGTATGTATGTCTGTATGTATGTGTACAGATATATATACAGGGTAAGAAATGATAGTGTTGTTAAAGCTTCTAATTCTGTATTGTTAATCATTGTGGCTATGCATTGATGTGTGCTAAATGTATTTTATTTTTAGACAGATGTAAGTTTTGGGCTTCCAGGCCGTACAATAGGATATGGAAAGCCTTGCTTTAGTATATTGTATTTGTTGGTGTACTTTTTTCTATGTTTTGAAGTGGTTCTCTGTTAGGATAGCTTTAGTTCATTGTGTAATTGGTATGGATGGTATTTTAATTGTTTAGGGATGTAATTGATGTGTGGTAATTCATTGATGGTGAGTTTATTGTATTAAATAATATACTTCTTGTGATGTATGGCGATTTGAGTGGCATTATTGTATTGTTAACATTGATTTGCAGCGTGTACATGCAGTTTACATGTTATGCTACATGTATACACTGTAAATGCAATGTTTTATGAGGCATGTGAGCCTACAGATTGAATGATTAAATGGAATTTGGTTAGGCAATTGGTTTTTATTTCACTGAAGATGTTATGCATAACTGTTGTAGGCATTGCAGGATGGCTTCACCCCTTAATTACCTTTCAGGTTAGTACCCGATAAGGTGATTAAGGGGTTCAGTGTTATGTAAATGATATTGAAATGTTGTGGCTATTTCTAATGTTGGCAACGGACCCCAAGGATGATGCTGGCGACGGAGACTTCTTATTGATGAGGTTAGTACAATTTTATTTACATTTTAACGTTATTGAATGTGTTTAATAATGGCCAAATAATGTATTATCCCTATGTGGATAATAGTTATTTGGCACATTATTGTACTGTATGTGCTGGGGGAGGGGGTATTAGGCCCAAGGGTATTTGGTAGGACTCCCCTGTGGGTATTGGGTGAGGGTGGTTGGGGGGCTTTGTGGGGGAGGGTATGTGGGTGATGGTGGCTTAACCCCTTAATAACTGTAGCGGTTAATAACCGCTATGGTGATTAAGGGGTTAGGGGACATTAATTTGGATGTTGTAATTCTTGTGTTTGTTTTGCAGAAGCGGATGGGGCATGGGCAGGATGAAGATGAGGATGGCCTTCATCGTGGCAGTGGGACATGGGTGAGTGCTATATGTATTTAAAGTCTTTATTGTTGTGTATGTATTGTAAATGGACAACTGCACTATTATCCTTTTGTGGATAATAGTCATTGTACCAATTACTATACAGTATGTTAGGGGGGTATAGGTGTTGTTGGGTATATATATATATATATATATATATATATATATATATAATATAATTATTTATTTATGTAGTTATTGTGGGGCTGGGGTGTGTATTTTTTTAATATTGTGGCTAGTGGGGGTGGGTGAAAGGGGTATTAGCCCCAACGGTGGTAGTTTAGGGCTTGCGGGTGGGTAGCGGGAGGCCTTAACCCCTTCAGGACCGTAGCGGTATTAACTGCTACGGTCGTGAAGGGGTTAAGTGCCCTCGCAACCCCCCCGCAAGTCCTAAACTCACACCCAGGGCCAAATACCCCCCTCACCCATCCCCGCTACCCACAATAACGCTGGCACGGTGGGTTAACCCCTTCATTGCCTTAGCGGTTAGCCGCTAAGGTAATGAAGTGGCTTTTAAATGCCTTTTTCCTGCCTCGGATGCATGCCGGGGGGCTCCGGTGCGGGTATCAGCTCCGGAGACCCCCGGCATCAATCACAGGCAGGAAAAAGGGCTGATTTTTCCTAAGTGTCGCCCTTGCCGATGCTTCTCCTTCAGCAAGTTGCCAACTTTAGTTGGCGGGCTGGATTGGCCATAAAATCTCCAATCTGGCCTGCCGATCAGCACCAAAAAGCTGATCGGGGCTTACTGAATTCAGGCGGGAAAAAAAAGTCCCGATAAGTGGCTTATCGGCAGCCGGGTGGCGAAAAATTTTTTTTCGCAAGAAAAGTTGCCGATAATTCCCACTTATCGGGGCTTACTGAATCAGGAGGGCAAAAAACGGCTATAAAATGCCGAAAAAGCCTTATCGGGGCTTACTGCATGAGGCCCTTAATCAAGCACTTATCACCCAAAATGGCTACTGCTATTCAGTAAGCAGTGATAAGTGGGTGATAAAAGACTGAATTGCTCCAAAAAAATTGGTCATAAAAAAAATCACTGAGGCAGCGGTGATAAGCCACTTATCACCACTTTTCGGCATGTTCATAAACTCGTGCAATTCTAGTAGCAGTGATTTGGCTATGAACGCCTATCACCGCTCTAGAATGATGATTTTATCACAAAATTCTCACGCCAGAAAAATTTGGCTTAAAGGTGTTGGAAACCTGCAGAGAAGCTGCGAGATGGGACTTAGAAAAAAAAATGCATTTTTCCTGCATAGGATTGATGACGGGAATCTCTGGAGCTGATATCCATTAATATTAGCACCAGAGACCCCTGGCATGAATCCTGTGCAATAAAAATGCATTTACAGTAAACTTCATTACCATAGCGGATAGCCTCAGGGACCCCCTACTTCCCGAGATACACACTCACATGGTACTTGAACCAATCAGAGTAGGGATGGAGTTCCCACGCTCTGATTGGCTGGCTTACCATGTGAGTCCGGCCATGTGTCATTTCATGACGTTTTCTTAAAGGCAATAGCAGCAAAGCCATTCTGATTGGCTGTGCTGGCATTGCCTTTAAGTGACGTCATCAATTTTTTTACATCGGCCAAAACACATGGTTTTCACGGCCCAATCAGGGCCGTGGGAACCATATGACGACAAATGTGACGTCATAGGCCTATAAAAGCCTATGTCGTCTCATTTTGAAGGCAGATGCCGAGGAGGACGGACCTCCTCCTGAAGATTGAAGACCAGGGCGTGGCACCGGATGTCAAGAAGACCCCGGAACAAGGTATTGTAATACAGATTCACTAAGAATAAAACTAGTACAACCCTTGATTGTCATGTTTTATTATTTTAATGTTTAATTTGTTTTTTTCTTTTCTTTTATGGGTTCCTGTTCCTGGATCGTGTCGTGGATTGTTTCTTGGATTTCTTCGTGGCTTGCTTCCTGGATTGGTTCCTGCACTTGTTCTTGGATTGGTTCCTGGATGGTGTCGTGGATTTGTTCCTGGATGGTGTCGTGGATTTGTTCCTGGATGGTGTCGTGGATGGTGTCGTGGATTGGTTCGTGAGTAAGCTGATCAACGGGAGTCGGTGGGGGCAAGTAATGGTAAGTTAAATAAAGAAATGTACTTAATGTAACTGTTTTTTGTGTTGCTTTTTCATGTTTTCATTTTTTATAATGCATATCATTTCTTCCCACTGTATGTATGTCTGTATGTATGTGTACAGATATATATACAGGGTAAGAAATGATAGTGTTGTTAAAGCTTCTAATTCTGTATTGTTAATCATTGTGGCTATGCATTGATGTGTGCTAAATGTATTTTATTTTTAGACAGATGTAAGTTTTGGGCTTCCAGGCCGTACAATAGGATATGGAAAGCCTTGCTTTAGTATATTGTATTTGTTGGTGTACTTTTTTCTATGTTTTGAAGTGGTTCTCTGTTAGGATAGCTTTAGTTCATTGTGTAATTGGTATGGATGGTATTTTAATTGTTTAGGGATGTAATTGATGTGTGGTAATTCATTGATGGTGAGTTTATTGTATTAAATAATATACTTCTTGTGATGTATGGCGATTTGAGTGGCATTATTGTATTGTTAACATTGATTTGCAGCGTGTACATGCAGTTTACATGTTATGCTACATGTATACACTGTAAATGCAATGTTTTATGAGGCATGTGAGCCTACAGATTGAATGATTAAATGGAATTTGGTTAGGCAATTGGTTTTTATTTCACTGAAGATGTTATGCATAACTGTTGTAGGCATTGCAGGATGGCTTCACCCCTTAATTACCTTTCAGGTTAGTACCCGATAAGGTGATTAAGGGGTTCAGTGTTATGTAAATGATATTGAAATGTTGTGGCTATTTCTAATGTTGGCAACGGACCCCAAGGATGATGCTGGCGACGGAGACTTCTTATTGATGAGGTTAGTACAATTTTATTTACATTTTAACGTTATTGAATGTGTTTAATAATGGCCAAATAATGTATTATCCCTATGTGGATAATAGTTATTTGGCACATTATTGTACTGTATGTGCTGGGGGAGGGGGTATTAGGCCCAAGGGTATTTGGTAGGACTCCCCTGTGGGTATTGGGTGAGGGTGGTTGGGGGGCTTTGTGGGGGAGGGTATGTGGGTGATGGTGGCTTAACCCCTTAATAACTGTAGCGGTTAATAACCGCTATGGTGATTAAGGGGTTAGGGGACATTAATTTGGATGTTGTAATTCTTGTGTTTGTTTTGCAGAAGCGGATGGGGCATGGGCAGGATGAAGATGAGGATGGCCTTCATCGTGGCAGTGGGACATGGGTGAGTGCTATATGTATTTAAAGTCTTTATTGTTGTGTATGTATTGTAAATGGACAACTGCACTATTATCCTTTTGTGGATAATAGTCATTGTACCAATTACTATACAGTATGTTAGGGGGGTATAGGTGTTGTTGGGTATATATATATATATATATATATATATATATATATATATATAATATAATTATTTATTTATGTAGTTATTGTGGGGCTGGGGTGTGTATTTTTTTAATATTGTGGCTAGTGGGGGTGGGTGAAAGGGGTATTAGCCCCAACGGTGGTAGTTTAGGGCTTGCGGGTGGGTAGCGGGAGGCCTTAACCCCTTCAGGACCGTAGCGGTATTAACTGCTACGGTCGTGAAGGGGTTAAGTGCCCTCGCAACCCCCCCGCAAGTCCTAAACTCACACCCAGGGCCAAATACCCCCCTCACCCATCCCCGCTACCCACAATAACGCTGGCACGGTGGGTTAACCCCTTCATTGCCTTAGCGGTTAGCCGCTAAGGTAATGAAGTGGCTTTTAAATGCCTTTTTCCTGCCTCGGATGCATGCCGGGGGGTTCCGGTGCGGGTATCTGCTCCGGAGACCCCCGGCATCAATCACAGGCAGGAAAAAGGGCTGATTTTTCCTAAGTGTCGCCCTTGCCGATGCTTCTCCTTCAGCAAGTTGCCAACTTTAGTTGGCGGGCTGGATTGGCCATAAAATCTCCAATCTGGCCTGCCGATCAGCACCAAAAAGCTGATCGGGGCTTACTGAATTCAGGCGGGAAAAAAAAGTCCCGATAAGTGGCTTATCGGCAGCCGGGTGGCGAAAAAATTTTTTTCGCAAGAAAAGTTGCCGATAATTCCCACTTATCGGGGCTTACTGAATCAGGAGGGCAAAAAACGGCTATAAAATGCCGAAAAAGCCTTATCGGGGCTTACTGCATGAGGCCCTTAATCAAGCACTTATCACCCAAAATGGCTACTGCTATTCAGTAAGCAGTGATAAGTGGGTGATAAAAGACTGAATTGCTCCAAAAAAATTGGTCATAAAAAAAATCACTGAGGCAGCGGTGATAAGCCACTTATCACCACTTTTCGGCATGTTCATAAACTCGTGCAATTCTAGTAGCAGTGATTTGGCTATGAACGCCTATCACCGCTCTAGAATGATGATTTTATCACAAAATTCTCACGCCAGAAAAATTTGGCTTAAAGGTGTTGGAAACCTGCAGAGAAGCTGCGAGATAGGACTTAGAAAAAAAATGCATTTTTCCTGCATAGGATTGATGACGGGAATCTCTGGAGCTGATATCCATTAATATTAGCACCAGAGACCCCTGGCATGAATCCTGTGCAATAAAAATGCATTTACAGTAAACTTCATTACCATAGCGGATAGCCTCAGGGACCCCCTACTTCCCGAGATACAGGCCCCGTTATGGGGGGCCAGTATTCCTATGCATTTAAATGTCCGCGTCACGTGACCATGGGAATAAAATGCATAGGAGATACCGGCACCCCATAACGGGGCCTGTATCTGGGGAAGTAGGGGGTCCCTGAGGCTGAAACTAATGCGGTTCAGCTCAGGAGACCCCCTGCTCATCTAATCTATTAACAAAATTAAAATTTATACACATAAATTTCGGGCGATATTTGCACAGGGAGAGACGGCTCTCTCTGCAGCAGATACAACTCGCCGGGCAAGGCCTTTTCAGAGGGTCGTTCATCAGATCACCGGCTTATCACCCGTTTTGTGAATTTTGCTATGACAGGTAATGAAGGCTTTCTGAATACCGTGATAGCAACGCTCATAAAAAGGGTGATTTAAATGGTCCGGTGATTTTTTTTTATGAACCTTCTCTGAATGAGGCCCTAAGTGTTTTATGTTTATCAATTCAATATACTGTAGTTCATACAGAAATCGTTATAGGAAGTGTGGAATGTAACTCATGCTAATGACTATGCAAAGTATATTAAAATATCTCACAGGGTACCTCAAGCACTCCTTATTGAGCATAGGTGCTTCTACCTGAGTTATTTGGAGGGAGGTTTGAGGGGAGGTACAGTATATGCTGCACACAACTGAAGACACTACTAAACTGAACAACTCCTCCTCCATTCAAGATCAAACCTAACTGGACGGATCCAGTAACGCATTATGAGATATCCACTCGGATAGTTGCTGAAAGTAAATAAAAAAACGAATCTCCCTTTTTGAGACTAATCTGCAGATAAAAAGAACTGGCCAGTCCAAGAAAAAATTTGATTTTGGCAGAAAATCTGCCCATCTGTAGCCATTACCCAGAATCCCTGGCTACAGTGAAAGCATTGTATGCTGAGATAATGGGGAAAGGTAGAATTGCTTTTCAGGTTATCTGAGACATGTGAATGTGTTTACAAGTTATATTTTTATTTGCTGTACACTGTAGTGGAGGGGTTTTTGTCACTTTTTTACTCACCATAACTTATTTTGTTTCTAACAATAGATTGTATTGGTTGGGGGTTAAGTCACTGAATCTTGGTTGAAGTTCAATAAGGAGTTCCAGTGAAGGGTTGTACAGTAAGTCAATTCTAGTGGGGTTGTTTTTTGGCCGTAAGAGCTCTTTGATTTTCTTGGGAGGAGTGTTCTTGTTCAGTAAAGGCTCTATTGTTTTGCCTCTGACTTGTTCATCAGAGCATCGCCTGTGGAATCAAAGTGCCTGGCTATATATGACATATTCTGTGAGTGTCTGGGGTAGTTGTTGGCTCTATAGAAATGTTTCTGAAGGTCTGGTCGCTAAATACCCACATTTTAACATGTAGGTATTTAGCTTGCTGGATGTTTTATAGATCGCTTAAGTTTCATAATCAGAAACTGGTTCAATGAGGAATCTCTCAAAGTGATATTTGATATACAGTAAAGGATTTATAGCAAGTAAAGTTTAAAAGCTTCACTGAATAGGGATCATGTTTAGATTGATGGATACATAATGTTGGTAAGTGTTTTAGCGGTACTGTGGTGTTCTTTAAATGGGATAAATAAAAATATTGCCATTGATGCCTTCCTGACTTTAGAAGCTAGCTAAATAGGCACACATGGTATATGCAGCAATAGTGAAGTTTTATCTCTAACAAAACAAGATTAAACTTCACTGCATAAATCCCACCTCACTAAATGGTACTAGCCTTTTCTACATAACTGATTACTTAATCAGAGGGGCAAGTACACTTTATTCAGTTTTATTAAAGACTAAGGAGGAATACAATTAACCTGTCTAATATTATTTGCACAAGCATTATGTTAAATAACAATGCACAATCTTCTCTATAAGAGTTTTTTTCTTTACCTCGTCTAACAATACCCCAAAACAGTCACAATTCCTTTGCTTCTTAAACACTGAAAAAACAGGGTGATATAATTTTTCATTTGAGTTTGTTTGGGAAATGTTACTCTATAACAGAGCCTATGGATTTCATTATTTGAATTAAGTTTTAGAAATGTAACAGATGTTTGCTGTCAGAATTGTAACCTACTGTCTATTTTCAGCTGTGCACTTAATATACATTTCACCCGGTGACTCAATAATGTTTTAATATAAAAGTACATGATTATGGAACATATGTTCAGTTTAAATACACAGTTTAATAGCAGCAGACGGGGTAACAATTAACAGTTTTGTTTTTCTGGTTGTGTATGGTCCAAGTTTAACGTTTTTCCTGGACGGCTTCCAAAATATCTCTGTTACTGCTTTCTTGACCTCTTTTGGAATCAATAAACCACATTACCTTCCATAACAGTGTCAAGTATAAAATAAAAAATAGAATCACGTCATTTTTCATTGTAGCCAGATGAGGACGGAGTAAAGAAACAAGAAACAGGAAAGAAAGAACATCTGAAAAAATTGTCTTTCCGCACTGGAATGTAAGTCCTCCATAAGTGGCAACTTTCGCTTACTCCTACAAAGCCTACAGATTGCAGACAGATCAAGTTTTATCCTGCCATCCTAAAATCCCAGTCAAGAAGTGATAAAAAAAATATATATCTGTTATATATATATATTCTCCATTTGTGTAACATCTGTAATGCATATTAAAGCTACTGTACTAATCCTTTACTAGGCAATTTATGTATGAAAGATGTATAGACCAGTAGTATAGATGATTTCAGAATGTAGTTAACCTTAATATAAAAACATGATCCACATATGTGTAAGGAGGGTTAATAAAAAATAATTACCTGTAAGTATCGTTGAAGACCCATTAGGGTGACTTTAAAAATATTTTTCTAGATTGTACACTGGCGACACACTTTATTCTAGCTCGGCTAGTCCCACGAATTCGGGTATACCCGGGTGTATTGAGGTTTGTGACTGTTTTCTGCCCGAGTGCATTGAGTTATTTTCCGGCAGGGATTGAAGCATTTTATTCCCGCTGGCTGCAATACTGCACAGTACATATATATATACTGCATTACAATTCATGAATTTATGCCATCTGGTAGACACGCGAAGCATTGCAGCCTATTAAATCCTAATCATTATCATTTAACAGATCAGCCGCCCGTCAGCCAGGCATGAACCCAGGCTGGGAAGGCAAATGCAACGGGGCTTGTCAGAGGTGAGGAGCGGCGCATTCCAGGTATCTGCCAGGTACATACCGGGTATTTGCTCGAATAAAGTGTGTCGGTGCAGTACAACCTGTGTTGTAATGTCCACTAGAAGCCAGTAACTGTACTTCAAATTGTTCTAGAAAAAACAGTTGTAATGCCCTTATTTACCTTCTACACATGGATTCCGATTCCTCAATCAATTTGCATATACAGATGAATCTGTGTACTCCACATACAGTAATACTTTGTTTTGCTTTTTTGTAGAAATAGAATATGTGAATTTTTAAAAAGGTGACACTGCTCATTTTCATGTCATTTCCCAGAATTCCTTGATGCAGTGGAAGCACTGTATGCTAAGGCTTTGTCCCGGGCGGCCGCGGTTGGGCGCGCAACGTCGTGCGCGCCGCACACAAAGTACAGCGCTCTATGGGGTAGGCCCCAGTCGCCGTGTGTGACTGCGCGATGCGTGACCGCCTTTGCCAAAAGACAACATTTTTGGCTTTTGACGCGGCGGCAGAGCTGTGGTCACGTCACGGCGGTGGTTCAGCCGATGAGAGCGAACCAGCCGTTATACATCATGGCGACGCCCCTGCCACACCCCTCCCCCCCCCATCGGATCTCCTGCTCTTCAGTGGAAGCACAACTGCAGACCACAGGTCGTGGCTGAAACTGGTGCACGTGCCGCCAGGCGCTCTAGTGCGCACGTGCACACAGTGACCGGGGCCTAAGAGATAATGGTGAAAAGCAGGGTTGCAAATGTGTCTGAGACATGGGAGTGCGCTCACAAGTGATATTTTTATTTGCTGAATTCTTAACAAAACTCCCATGGACTTGTATCTGAATATTTGTCAAACCTTTATACTTTACAATCTATCTGTAGGAATCAATGGAGATAATGTGTCAGATTGTACCACAAACTCCAAGTGCTCTTCCGAAGTTTGAGCTCTGAGATTAGTATAGATTATTTTTTACCTAATTATCAATCAGTACATGAAAAGTTTTGCATTGGTTTCTATGACAACTATAGAACGGATGATCTGCGTGTATATTCATTAAAACGTTATCTGTGCCCAAATAACTTCACAATTCAATATTGTATGATATATCCACAGATTATTCTTGAGGGGAAAATCGTAAAAAAGATGAACATGAAATGCACAATATTTTGGCCCATATTCACTAAGCATTCTTCTGCCATAAGACACCTTCAGGCTCTGGAAGACACCATACAACCCATTTAAGTCATTGGTCTGTAACTGTAACGTGTGTTCCAGCACAGAAAGTCTCTAATGGTACAGTAAAGATATGGTCCTTTTAGACATAACTGCTTTTGGAGGGACGTGTAGCAGGGCCTGTAATTATCAGCACTGCCCCTCCAGCAGTTGTTAAAACAATGTTGAACCCTTCTTAGTACTGTACATGTTTGTAAAAAATAGACAAATGGCAAAGCTCTATGAGATTGGGCAAGTACTGTACAAGCAATTACTAAAACAAACTCAAGCCAACATACAATATTTGTCACTCTAAGCACATTCATGAAAACTATGTTTAAAATGTTTATTTTATTGACTCAAATTATATTAAAGTTTTTCACAGAGTAAATAACATAAAATCTGGGGGGATGATACAGAAATAAAAAAAGGGGGGGAGTGGGGTGTGTAGGGGGAGGGATACAATCATTTGTATTTGGTGCTAAGATATGCCTTCAAGGATTGTCATCGATTACATTCTATAGTACAACATAATATTTTGGGTTAACATTTAGGGATCATTAGTTACGTTGGAAGATAGATGTAGATAGTGTGTAGATGTAGAGCCTAAGCCTCTGTAAGGGTTTGGATGGCTTTGCATCACCCCAGATTGGGACTATGAAAGATGGCAGCCAACCTGGTATGTCATTACTGGTATTTCTTCCTAAGGGCTCATGGGTTTGTAAATCAGGGTAGCAGAGTGGAAGGGTTCGCGCCAGGAATGCCAGAGGTACGCAGCCAGGGGTGCCATACAGTAGCTTCTGGGATCCGGAGCATGAATCGTTAAGGAAACTCATCAACCTTTCTATTTGGCAAACAAACCATATCTTAGTATTAATGGAGGAGGGTGATGGGGCCCTTTTTTATCTGTATTTTACAGTCCTTTGCAAATCCAAAATTTGAAAACTTAATGAAACACAAAATGTTGTTGCAAAAGGAGGGCACTTGTAAAAAAAAAAAGCGCAGAGTTTATCTCTCTGGTTCCCTAGTGCAGGACAAACACAGTTTCATATACGGTAACTAAAAGGATAAACTGAACATTTTTTAACATGATGAATTACCTGGGACATTAGCAGATTTCACTGTATCCAACAAAGTACAATAAAGAATCGAAGCCAAAGAAAACTTCAGGTTTTCAGATCCCTCTGGATGTATTTCTGTGAGTGTGGACACAAATGCAAAATACTGTAGCTTCCAGTCTGTATCGCAAAACAAATCTCCAAACATGAAAATTAATGGCAGCCAGTTTCACTTATAAGTAGCAACAGTTTTGATGTCAGTTTAAATATGTCACCGAATTTTAGGAATACTCTCAGCTGTATTTACAAAAATGCCACTGTGCTCTATTTCCAATGTTTGCTCTGTACTTTTTTTGAGTAGGGATTTCATCTGTTTTAATTATGAATAGGGGTATATTGTATCTCCGGTTTGAAAAGTTAAATGTCAATGGGTATTATTGTTATTCTTACAAGGCATCCATTGAGCATCTAACTATCACAGAGTTATATGCATAATGCTCACTTTCTGTTCTACTTGTTTGTATAAATGACATAAATTATGATCAGACCTAGCACAGTATAAAACATAAGTTTAATGTGCACTGGATTTCTGAAGGATAATAAATCCATCTGGAATGTTGAACTTATGTTAGCAGCATTGTAAAAGTCTTCTGATCAGGAATGTTGACTGCTGACTTTGAGATGCTACTACAACTAACCAAAAGGTGGCCCCTTGCTGAGTGACCTAACGAGCCTTAGTCATCTGTAAGCTATAATTCTTTGCTGTTGTCACAGGAAGCTGCTGAAGCCTTCCCAATCATGTCACAGAGCCAAGCATACTTTAGAAATATCTGTGCACACATAAAATAAATAGTCTTCTTTCCTCAATATATTTCATATAATCTCTTCATTATACACTGTATACACGGAGTTCCTCATAATTTAAAAAAAAAAAGGAAATGAAACAAAGAGATATCAAAACTACATTTTATAATAGGTGAAAAAACATACAACTAAATGTAACATGGACATACACAGAAAGCGTGATCAAGAAAAAACACAAAGTAATAAGTACTGTACAGCAGAGGTGCACCAACTGGGGGTGCTAGATTCTCTTCGGGGGGGGGACACAGCGTTTACAGAGGCCCATCGCTCTTCCTGAAGGCATTTAAGTTAAATGCCGGGGAAGTGGTAAAGGCCTCTGTAACTTCACTTACCTTGGCTCAGACGGCTTCTGGCGTCTCGTCGAAATGGCAACGTGGCGTCATATGACACCGCGGGATCACTTGATGCTGTGCTGCCATGGCAACATGATGTTGTGATGTCAGAAAGCTGGAGCCAAAGTAAGGAGGGGCGGAGCGAGGAGAGGGGGAGAGCTGGCAGGGGGACGCAAGGGAAAAAGATTACGCACCCCTGCTGTACAGTATGCCACAAAATGTGTTCCTCCCATAGGATATGCAAATAATTAGATGCAATCTGAAGGATTAACTGGTTTGTACTCAATGTATACAACTAAACCACATTGGAGTATTTGTCCAAAGTGTGTACAACGGAACCACCTTATCGTATAAAGCAGTGGTGCTGAGCTACAGTCCTCAAGACCCCCCAACAGGTCAGGTTTTAATGATATCGACTGAGCCACTGAATAAGCCACCTGTGCTGAAGCTGGGACATCCTTCCTGTCGGATATTTAGAGCAACAGATTAAACAAAGGGAAGTACCGCGTCTCTATTTTGTTACGTGGGAATGGGCCAGAAGAAGGGGTCTTCACTCCGAAACGTTGCTCCCCCCTATATATTGACTCTATTTTGGCCTTTTTTTTGCCTATTATGTATTCTTTAACTCCTATTGAATTGAATAATCCCATATCTTGGATCACTTGTACTCAGTTTACACTGTCTACACCCCATACATATTACCTAGCAGGTTTTTCTTTATAACGTACGGTGGTCCCGTTGTACACGTTAGACAAATACTGCAAGGTGGCTTAGTTACTGTATATATATTGAGTACAAACCAGTTGGTTCTTCAGACTGTATCTAATTATTTTGCATATCATATGGGAGGAAAACCAATTGCGGTATAATTGTTACCATGTGTTTTTATTTTGATCCCACTTTCTGTGTATGTTTAAGCAACATTTAGTTGTATGTTTTTTTCACCTATAGTAAAATGTAGTTTTGATATCTCTTTGTTTCATTTTTTTACAGTATGAGTGCGGGAAACCCCATGTAGTTATCGTTGTTATAGAAGTAAAACACATTAAGGTCATTTTTGGTGAGAACTCACTAAATGCACTTCCTGACTTGAAATTTCTTGATATTTCTATTGAAACACACATTTAATCATCGTTCAGAGTTACCAAAACATTAAACTCATTAGGTATGATTTTTAAATATTATAAAAACGAACATTTAATCGCCTTTTCCTCAGTACTCAAAGAATGTAGTTAATGACTTTTACCTCTATGACGACGATATATTATAGTTTGAATGGGAATACAAGGGGTCCCGTTTTTGTTCCCTTCGTACCCTTAAACTCGCATGTTCTTCGCTGATGGTACATTCTTAGGGTGACCAGGCGTCCCGGTTTTGCCGGGACAGTCCCGGTTTTTTATGTCCTGCCCCGGTTGCCGGTCTGTCCAGGAAATGTCCCGTATTTTGGCCCTATTCCCAGTATGCGGCAAGGCGGCAGCGATAAGGAGGATGCGGGAGCAGGTATGTATTTCCTATGTAGAATGAATGAGTGAATGCTGGATACAGGGGGGCGGGGCTTAGAATGCCGGCTCGGCCGCAGGGGATTGGCTGGAGGTCAGAGGGTGCTGGAGGTGGGGCTTCCGCTTCCTTCTGAAGAGCACACGGTGAGTGGTGTGTGTTCCCGCTCCTGCTCCTCTGTCAGCTGCACAGTGTCCCTGTCTCCCCCCCCCGCCTTCCCCAGCTCCCTGTGGCAGCCCGCCTGGGGTGATAGCGGAGGTGGTAGCGGGGGTGCACCCGCCGGGGGGGTGGTGTGCTGTACCTTTGCCTCCTGTCCTGGCGCTCCCTTTGCGTCCTGGCGCTCCCTTCCTCCCGGTCCCCGTGGCACGTGGGCGGGAAGGTGGTGGCTGCGCGGTGTCTCCCCCCCCTTCTGGCCCAGCTCTCCATGACTGCCCGCCCGGGGTGATAGGAGGTGGTAGCGGTGGTGCGGGGGGTGGGAGGGTGGGGGAGCTGCACGCTGTACCTTTGCAACTTAGCCTCCGTCCTGGCGCTCCCTTCCCCCTCTGGTCCCATTGGTGCAGAAGATGGGGCAGGCAGTGGTGGTGCGCGGGCGGTGGGTGCAGGGAGAGGCAGGGAGCCACCTGCTCGGATCGCTGGCCTTTCCTCTCTCCCCTCCCCCCGTCCAGTCACTCACATCCTTTGCTGCCTCTGTACTCGACTGTGTGTGTGTATCAGTGTGTGTGTGTATCAGTGTGTGTGTGTGTTTATCAGTGTATCAGTGGGTGTGGTTGTGTGTGTATCAGTGGGTGTATGTGTGTGCATCAGTGTGTGTATGTTTGTGTATCAGTGTGTGTATGTTTGTGTATCAGTGTGTGTATCAGTGGGGGTGTGTGTGTATCAATGGGTGTGTGTGTATTGGTGGGTGTGTGTGTGTGTATCGGTGTGTGTGTGTATCGGTGGGTGGTGGTGTATCGGTGGGTGGTGGTGTATCAGTGGGTGGTGGTGTATCAGTGGGTGGTGGTGTATCAGTGGGTGGTGGTGTATCAGTGGGTGTGTGTGTATCAGTGGGTGTGGGTGTATCAGTGGGTGTGGGTGTATCAGTGGGTGTGGGTGTATCAGTGGGTGTGGGTGTATCAATGGGTGTGTGTGTGTGTATATCGGTGGGTGGGTGTGTATCGGTGGGTGTGTATCGGTGTGTGTGTGTGTGTATCGGTGTGTGTGTGTATCGGTGGGTGGTGGTGTATCGGTGGGTGGTGGTGTATCGGTGGGTGGTGGTGTATCGGTGGGTGGTGGTGTATCGGTGGGTGTGGGTGTATCAATGGGTGTGTGTGTGTGTATATCCGTGGGTGTGTGTGTATCGGTGTGTGTATCAGTGGGTGTGTGTGTGTATCAGTGGGTGTGTGTGTGTATCGGTGGGTGGTGGTGTATCGGTGGGTGGTGGTGTATCGGTGTGTGGTGGTGTATCGGTGGGTGTATCAGTGGGTGTGGGTGTATCAGTGGGTGTATCAGTGGGGGGGGTGTATCAGTGGGTGTGGGTGTATCAGTTGGTGTGGGTGTATCAGTGGGTGTATCAGTGGGTGTGGGTGTATCAGTGGATGTGGGTATATCAGTGGGTGTGTGTGTATCAGTGGGGGGGGTGTATCAGTGGGTGGGTGTGTATCAGTGGGTGTATCAGTGGGGGGGGGGTGTATCAGTGGGTGTGTGTGTATCAGTGGGTGTATCAGTGGGGGGGGGTGTATCAGTGGATGTGTGTATATCATTAGATGTGTGTATATCAGCGGATGTGTGTATATCAGTGGGTGGGTGTGTATCAGTGGGTGTATCAGTGTGTGTGTGTATCAGTGGGTGTGTGGGTGTATCAGTGTGTATCAGTGGGTGTGTGTGTGAGAAAATATTATCTCTGTGGCGCTCCATACATACACAAATGGTAATAAAAAGGATATATACAACCCGTAATGGTAGCTTCGTCGGGTCCAAAGGTAGCTCCACATGATAGCAGTGTCACATGAAAGAAATATAAGGAAATCACATAGCATAATACTGCAGAATAAATATTCACAGCATATAGACTAATGACATGACAAACCAACAAATAACAAATGACATGGGCTGTCTCTCTCACTCTGTCTTATCTTAACTGCCATATAATTACACCGAAATAACCATACTGCTTTCTTCCAGATCTGACTCTGTAACGATGCGCGGAACACGCCACCTGCGGCGTGTCCCTTCCTTACCTGTTTACTTCTGATCGCCGCCCTCTAGCTGCGAGTCAAGATCCTGTGTCTTTAAGGATTCTGAAGCAAGCAACGCCATCTTGCTTTCTGGCAAACCCTGCCCTCTTCCTCCTGACAGGAAGTAAGCCTCTCTTTGACTTTCTCTCTGCTATTGGTCCTTTGCTGCCTGCCCTGGTGCCTGCTAGTACTCATCGCATACTGCTCCTGCCTGGACCTCCTTTGGACCTTTACTTATCTCCTGTGGATTCCGGAAGACTGGGACAGTCACTCATACTACTGAGGTTAGTTTACCGTCGGGTAGTGTAGGTACCTGCTTAGTAGGGTTCACCTTGACGTGGTGGCAGGCTTATAATTCCTTGGCCAATGGATTAGACTAAGAACCCTTATGTTATGTTTAGTTTCGCTGCACCTTGCTGTTTTTGTTACTATGCCTTTAAGAAGTCTGGACGTTCTCCAAGAAGTATCCTTCTCTGGATGTTACCTTGTGCTCTGGACTCCATGCCCATGTTCATGTTCCATGTTTCCTTGTTTCCGTTTCCAGACTCCTGTGCTGAAGCATTGGCTTCCCACAACCCCCGCGTTGGTGCCTGAGAACGCGCGCACTCCCCCTCTGCTGTCAGAGCATGCGCGCACATGCAACTGGATCACTCGTGTCTCTGAGTAGGCACCGCACCTCTGGACGTGTCGCGCATTCTCATGCGTGCGGCACGATCACGTGACTACGTGCTCCGATCCCCAGCTGCGCGGCAACTTACTCCCTTCATATCCCCTGCGGCCTCCCCACCTCGCTAATGGGTCCTTCCCTTTCTCCCTGCACTTGTGAGGAGAGCACAAGCGTGACAGACTCAAGTTACACACGGGAGACCTCAGATGACAGGTAGGGAACATCTCCCCTCCAGTATAGTACCTTGAGCGACTGCGGATCAGGTAAGATCCCAGGCGGGATTGTTGCTTTAGAAATTGTGAAGAGGGGGCATCCTGACACTGGTTAATGTTTTTTTTCCTGATTAGTGAGGTCATCCGACAAACACACACACACACGCACACACGCACACGTAACAAGGACTAATTGTAGTACAGTATAAGCATAATACAATAAATAAACTTATGTAAAAAAACGAATCCTGTTATTAGTTCTTACTGGGAATTTATTCAATATCTTTTTTAAGGTGTGGGGCTAGGTAGCGAGTAGATTTTTTTGGTTGGATGAGTAGATTTTTTTTGGGGGGGGGGTGGGGGTCATGATTTCTGTTAGCGGCCCTGATGGGGGAGAAGGTAGAGAGAGAATGGGAAGAGGTAGAATGAATAATACAGCATCAATGGTGACACTATTAGATAAATATCATTATAATAGTCATTTTTAGTCATGTCATTTGTTGTACTAATAAAAAAAATTTGTGTCCCGGTTTTTCATTTTTAAAAATTACATATCATACAGTACAAACGGCTTCTTTCTTTCTTTGTTTGTTGCTTCACACTATTTGATTGATGATTGTTCTCGTTAAAGATTTTGTTATATTTTCTACAGTGTTTGGGTATAGAATATTTGAAGGACATACCAGTTAAGGAATTTTAAGGTAGGTAGTAAGGCATCAAGGTTTTCTGTGAACCTGATTATACTTAGTCAGTCTATGGGGCATATTCTAGTAGCTTTGATAAGCAACTCATCGAGGATTTTGAGCAGTTCTCGCTCAATTTTGGATAATAGCTCATTTGCGCATTCAAAATAAAACATTATCCAGCCAGCATAAAGTAAATAAAACTTCTACTTACCCCTGCCAGGATGAAGGCCATCATCATCACCATCCTCCACGTCAATGTCCTGCGTGGGCAGGATCATAACAATAAAAATATGAACTAATGGCCCTAACCCCTTAATAACCTTAGCGATTAGTAACCGCTATAGTAATTAAGGGGTTATGTCACATCCTTTAAAAAAAAAAAAAAAAAAAAGTTGCCATCACATGGTACAGGAACCAATGGGATTGTGAGATATACCTTGTGGTGCACTCCGAATCCCATTCATTCCTGTACCATGTGATGGCAGCCTTTTTTTAAAATAAAGTCACATTCTTTTTAAAAAAATGGAACATATCAAATGGTACATCAACCAATTGGATTGGGCACAATCCGATTGGCTGTAGTACATGTGGTGGCAGCCATTTTGGTTTAAGGATGTGACGTACCTATCTTGAAATTATGTCACATCCTTAAAAATAAAAAGCCTGTCACATGGTACTGCATCCAATTGGATTGGAGCTGTGCCTCTGACACTAAAATGTAAGGTCACAGGCCTTATATAAGGCTTGTCCCGTCTCATTTTATCTTAAGAAGACTAGCCGCTAAGGTAATGAAGCTGTTTTTATTTTAATTTGAATACTAATCTGCATGAGCAGGGGGTCTCCGGAGCTGAAACGCATTGATTTCAGGTCCGGGGACCCCCTGCTTCCCGAGTTAAGGGGTGCTGGTATCCCCATGCAATGTTTAAATCTCCTGCGTCACCTAACGGGACATTTAAACGCATAGGAGATACCGGCACCCCATACCGGGGGGCCTGTAACTCAGGAAGCAGGTGGTCCCCGGACCTGAAATTAATACAGTTCTGCTCTGTAGACCCCCTGCTCCCGCACACTAGTATTCAAATTTTAATAGAAGACTGCTATCGCCTGTGAGAGCTGTGCAGGGAGAGGCAGCTCTCTCTGTGCAGCTCAGATTGTGAGAAATTGCAGTGGAAGAATTTAGAAAAAAATCTGAGATTACTTTGCTGCTAGCCATACTGTTTTGACATTTTCCTACCTCACGGTTTGAGAGGGTTTCAGATTCTTTCTGAATACCGTGATAACACAAATGACAAACTGTTCGGTGGGAACATGCCAAACCTTACGAGATAGCAGCAAACTCATCAGAACTATTAGAATAGGCACCAACGTCTTCAACCCTTATTCATTATTGGGACTAGAGTGGAGTGATTTTAATGCATAAGAACGATTTTAATAATGGAAATAGTTACCAAGTTAATATCAAAGGGGGTTGAATAAGTAACCAATAGTACAAAGATCATAGTCCCATTAATTATGGTTATACTATGATATAGCACTGAAAAACATAATGTATTTTAAATTTGGTGTTCAAAGAAAGATTTCTTCCTTCAATGAATAGCTGTTAGTTATGTTCTAACTTTATTGTGTTTTTACAGTTCTTTTGCTCAGGAATGTATACAATACAACCTAACTGTTTTGTTTTGTAAAACCTTTATAAAAAAAAAATGAATAGCAGCATAACATTTGGAGTTAAAGTATTTTACAGTGTGTGAGAAGAAATGCAGTTGCTGATTTAGAGTTGTTTGGTGTATTTGGGGTTGCCATGTGCTGACTACCAGCTGTTTCTTATTCCATGAAAAAGGAAAAAGCAGTAACTTGCTATGGGTAATTACCACCACATCATCATTGACAGATTCACGTGCTCAAACTGCTTGGCATTCATTTTTGTACCATTATTTAAAAGCAGTATTACTGATTTCTGTGGAGGACGTGATTGTTTGAGTGTATATATATTGATACACATATATACAGTCTAAAAGACAGTTGCAGAAACCCAAATAGTGTAGACGGTAACAATAATTTATTAGGTAAATATGCAGATAAAATTCACTCACAAAAGTACTCTACAAGTTAGGGTTTATCTGTATGAACTTGTTGACTCCCAATGGTCAGTGCGTCTTTCATGCTGCAACTAACGATGATGTCACTCCCAGAATCAATTCATGTCTCCTAAAGGTCCCGATTAGGGTCATAATGCTCCAATGCGTTTTGCGACTACACAGGTAGCTTCGTCATGGGATAGTTACCTCAAGAGCCTTATTATTTATTTTTGAAGTGAAACTTCTTCGCTGGCACATACAGAGTTTTGATGGGACAAATCTCTTGGCTTGTAATGATAAACCGTCACAGAAGTGATGTCACTCTACTGACGTGCGCGGGGACCTGCATGCGCATAACGCCATTCTAGGCCACACGGAGGATGTAGGGGACTCTGCACATGCGCACCACTGGGCGTTGGCCTCTGCACATGCGCACCAAGGGGGCGTGGACCTCTGTGCATACGTACCATGGGCCGCTGGCCTCTGCACATGCACACCGTGTGCCGCGGGCCTCTGCGCATGTGCACTACGGCCCTTTGTGCATGCGCACAAGGGCGAAACACACACTCTCTCTCCTCCCACCTACCTACCTGTTATATGGAGCCTGATGTTCACCATGCACAAAATATATTTTCAATGAAATATAAAATGTATACAAATCCCCTTCTTATTTAAAAATGAAAGTGGAACTGTTGGAGTGTAAATTTAAACAATGGTGGTACTGTAGGTCTATACATAAAAAAAAAGTTGTGTGTGTGCTGAGCACACGCGTTCTAAGTGAAACATTTTGTCACTGAAATTGTGTTTTGATTTTTATGATTTACATTGAATGAAAGACTTATGAGAGTAACAGCATTTAGATACTTTAAAGTCCAATATATATGGATCTTACTTTAGAAATCATAAGTCAATTATATCATGTATTCCAAGTGATAGTATGGAAATTTCGACACAAAAAAATAAAAAATAAATATACTCTCAAATCTCTTTCATTGAATTGAAAACATCACCATCGCAAAATACAATTTATGTGAAAAAACACAAAGAAGTTTCATTTACAATGCGCATGCTCAGTACACTTCATTATTACATTTTTGTTGTTATTGTACTTATTACTTTGAGCTTTGTGCTCTTGATCTTCCATCTTGCAATACTCAAGCACCATCCTATATTTTCTATAATAATAATAATATATATATATATATATGTTTCTTGTCGCATTTTTCACCCACCATAACTTAAAATGTGTTTATATACATATATGGCTGTGTAACATCTTAGAGTGTCACATTGAATCATTGAATGTGTCTGGAGTTGAAATTGGAGGTGAAGATTAGAGGAAGATCTGGACTCTGCACCACAACAACAACTTTGCAACTGTGAGAACTTGATTTTCTAAATGCTGTGATTATTTGAAATCTTCCTATCCTCCAATACATGGACTGTCTCTCCTCCTGCATCTCACTATGCCCTCCCTATTCCTTTTTCTGTTTACTGTTTCCTCACTCCTTGGTGAACGTTTCTGTTCTCTCCAACTTCCCCACTCCACCAATATTTATACCCCACGCTCCCAGCAACTTCTTTACCCCTCAATAAAAAACACCCACACAAATCCTCTATTCACACCCTCTATCTACTCCTTCCTGCTGCTGGGGATCTTCTTGCTGCTGGGAATCTCCCCTAAGGCCCCGGACATGTTCCCTGCGTGCTTGCGGAAGTGTGCTGACGCGCGCTCCAGCTCAGCACTGAGCCCCTACAGCCGCAATTAGAGCGGCTTTAGTAGGGGCTCACCTGCGCTTCCGCGCACTTGCGGAAGCGCAGATCTTAGGGGAATTTAAAATTCCCCCGCTTGCCGGCGAGACAGGCCGGTCACGTGAGCGGTTCGCCCAATGAGGGCGAACCAGCTCCGTGACATCACTGGCCCGCCCCTGGCCAGAGACGCGCCCGCCCCCTGATGGTCTGTCCCCCTTCTGCCCGATCCCTGCCCCCCCTTCTACCCGATCCCTGTCCCCCTTCTGCCCGAAACCTGTCCCCATTCTGCCCCGATCCATGTCTCCTGTGTGTGTGTGTCTGTGTATGTGTGTGTTTGTGCATTGTGTGTGTGTGTGTATGCATGTGTGTACAGTATATGCATGTGTGTGTATGCATGTGTATGCATGTATGTGTATGCATGCATGTGTGTATGCATGCATGTGTGTATGCATGCATGTGTGCGTGTGTGCGTGTGTGCGTGTGCGTGTGCGTGTGCGTGAATATATTTATCAAAGTTGCACAATGTTAAATAATTTATTCTCACATGTCTTTTTTTTAATTTTTAAAATATTATACACACACACACCCACACACACACACACACACACACACACACACACACACACACGTTCCCCAGTGACACGCACACACTGACAGCTACCAAGTGACACACACACATAGAGATACCCGCCTCCCAAGCGCTTGCTGTCTCCTCTGTAAGGACAGCAAAAAGCTCCTGGTAGAGCGAGCGGCAGCAAGAGAGAGAGAGCAAGCGCCAAATATGGCCAAGGCCTTAACCTGAACTCAGACACACACACCTGGTCACATCCACGCTTCCCTGTCATCTCTTCCCCTGTAAATAGTGTTAACCTTCTGATTTAATACTGACTAACCTTAAAACTCACCCCACAAATTAAGCATCCCAATAGCCGGCTCTCACCGCTATAGTCCCACAGTCACTCCTACCACCCATTGTGGCCAAGCACTGCCATCTACAGCACTTATTCCCTCACCTGCTGTCTCTGTAAGCCTTCAATCATACCTCTTAGATTGTAAGCTCTTCGGGGCAGGGATTTCCTTTCCTATTGTCTGATTTTCCTGCACCTAATGTATTTTAATTCCCTGTACTATATTCTTTGTGAAGCACTGAGTACACTTTTGGCGCTATATAAATAAAAACATACAATAATATACAGGCATACCCCGCATTAACGTACGCAATGGGACCGGAGCATGTATGTAAAGCGAAAATGTACTTAAAGTGAAGCACTACCTTTTTTCCACTTATCGATGCGTGTACTGTACTGCAATCGTCATATACGTGCAGAATTGATGTAAATAACGCATTTGTAACAGGCCCTATAGTCTCCCCGCTTGCGCACAGCTTCGGTACAGGTAGGGAGCCGGTATTGCTGTTCAGGACGTGCTGACAAGCGCATGCGAGAGCTGCCGTTTGACTATTGGGCAATATGTCTTTATTCGCGAGTGTACTTAAAGCGGGATATGCCTGTATATATATATATATATATATATATATATATATATATATATATAATCAAAAAATAAATAGATGATACCGTTCTGTGGCTAACGAAATGCTTTTATTTGTGCGAGCTTTCGAGATACACTGATCTCTTCTTCCGGCGATGTTACAATGAATGAAGCAAAAGGTATACTTAAAGACAGTGTCTCTTGGAATGTTATCTGTGCTGTTCCTTCCCCCGGTGTGGATGTGTTTTATGGCTAGAGGTGTCAAAAGGTTACTGAAAGCAAGTGAAGAAAGAGTGTGTATGTGTATCAGTATGAATAAAAATGAATGGAGAGCCCACAGTATAAACAGTGCTCTACACAAGGTGTGTGTGGAGTGAGAGGGATATAAATGGTGTGGGTGGGTGTGGAAATGTGAGAGTTTGTAGCACAACTAAAAGTGTGTGTGGATACTATGTGGTCCCTATTGGTGTATATGGATGGAAAAATAAGGAGTATTAGTATGTGTGAGAGACAGCTGTGTGTGCATACATATAGCACAGTATGTACAGACATGGCCTTTAGCGCTCATGGGAAGAGACACTGTTTTTAAGTTATCCTTGCTTCATTCATTGTAACATCGCCGGAAGAAGAGATCAGTGTATCTCGAAAGCTCGCACAAACATTCTCTCGTCCGGTAAAGAAAGACTGCACTCGGTTCAGTAATCATGAAAATCTGTATTGGGCATCTGAATAGAAAAGCTAAATCACCCAATCCGACGTTTCGGTCCTGGAATAGGACCTTTCTCAAGGGCGTGCTATATATATATATATATATATATCTCAAAACCAAATAGACAATACCGTTCTGTGGCTAACGAAATGAATGCTTCCACATAACACATATAACTGCACAAGTCCTCTACATAATAATACTGTGGCATATCCTAGTCTGTCAGTTCCAGTTAAATTAAGCCTGTTAGGTTACCTGTGTTTTGTATATAGGATGACATATAGTAAACACCATCTGACCTGTCTCTACTCTCTCCTAGTAAATCAGTCAATCGGGTCCAGTTGTCATTTACTCCCTCTGCCACTCGAGGCTAGGGTTACCAGGTGGCTTGTCCAAAAATACTGGACACAATACTGGACCCAACGCCCCCCTGAACACACATAAAAAATACCCCCATGCCCCTGAATACATATAAAAAATACCTCCACGCCCCCGAATACATATAAAAATTACCCCACGCCCCCCAAATACATATACAAAAATACCCCCACGCACCTTGAATACATATAAAAAATACCCCTATGCCCCCCTGAACACACATAAAAAATACCCCCACGCCCCCGAATACATATAAAAAAATACCTCCATGCCCCCCCAAATACATATAAAAATTACCCCCACGCCCCCCCAAATACATATACAAAAATACCCCCACGCCCCCTTAATACATATAAAAAATACCCCTATGCCCCCCTGAAC
This sequence comes from Ascaphus truei, assembly GCF_040206685.1. Taxonomy (NCBI): domain Eukaryota; kingdom Metazoa; phylum Chordata; class Amphibia; order Anura; family Ascaphidae; genus Ascaphus; species Ascaphus truei. Next base: position 59,781,515 of record NC_134490.1, on the reverse strand, counting down.
ACACATAAAAAATACCCCCACGCCCCCCCAAATACATATACAAAAATACCCCCACGCCCCCCCCAAATACATATAAAAAATACCCCCATGCCCCCCAATACATATAAAATATACCCCAACCTCCCCAATACATATAAAATATACCCCCACTTCCCCAATACATAAAATATACCCCCACCTCCCCAATACATACATTATACCCCCATCATCATGATCTCATCTCCCCAGGCTGGCCCCCATCACCATCTTACTCCCCTGCCCCCATTTCAGCAAAATCTTATTCCCCCCTTATCATCATCTCACCCTGGATCCCCATCATATCCACCCCCCCCCCCCCATATTGTGTCCTTACCTTATTTCCTGCAGGACACAGACATCACAGGACCTGTCTCTGGGCTGCTGCAGTGTGAGCTCCGCCCCTGCTGTCCTCCGATTGGCTGTCCTCTCCTCCAGTCAGGACATGACACACGAGTCCTCCAGTCCTGACTTCCCCCGGCCACTGGCCACTCCAGTCTCGGCACAGGCTGCCTTCTAGCTGCCCTCGTCACTGCCCACCTTCCAGCTGCCCTTGCGCTTCCGCCCTCACCGCTGCCCGCCTTCCAGCCACCCTCGAGCTTTCGCGCTTGCCCTGCCAGCCCTCAGCCGCCGCAAGTTATAATGGTAAAACCGAACACATACGTGTCCGGTATTACCCCCAATTTTATACCGGACAGCAATCGGAATTACAGGCCTGTCCGGATGAAAACCGGACACCTGGCAACCCTAATCGAGGAAACCTGTGTTGGTATATAAAACTGCATAGAAATATCACCATCTGACCTGTCTACTTTTTACTAGTATACCAGTCAATCATTTCCAGTGAAGTTAACACCCCTGTGTTTGGTATATAGGCAGGCATAGAGATACCACATCTGACATGTATCAACTTTACCTCTGTTTCGGGCATGGTGTAAGACTTCTTTCTTCCTTCTGGCTTTTCATATCTAACTAAATGAATTGTATATTATTTTAGTTTGTTCTTAAACTGACTGTAAAGTATTGCGGTGCTCTCTTAAGTGGAGGCGTCCTTATACTTAAAAAAAATAAATGAAGATGATGTATCTCTGCTAGTTTACCAGTCACTCAGTTCCAGTTGGATTAACTCTATCAGGTTACCTGCGTTCTTGGGTATTTAATTTTGCATAGAGAGGGTTATAGCGATACCACCATCTGAGCTGTTTAATACACGGTATTTACTATTATATCAGGCAAACCGTTCCATGGGCATTATGATACTGGTGGCAACTCAGTCAGTTCGTTCAGCAGGATAAGCAGCAGCTATGCTTGTAAATCTGAGGCTCTCGTCCCTTATTCAGTTTCTCTCACCAGACCCTGCTCAGTGGGACTTCAGCATCTGGAAATAAAATAAAATGTACATGTAAAAATATTTTCCAATAGGGGGTCGCCACTTTAACAGCACTCTTTTCTTCTGACACATATTAACTTCTAACACATTGCGTTAAATGGGACTTTCAGTGCGATAGTGCTGGATCAGAGCAATCACAGTTTACAGATGAAGCCCCCTTTTTAAAATTATTTAAAAATATTCAGTTATATTATTTTTAGGAAACTGCTGCTCATATAAAATCACAAAATTGTCAATATTTGCTAAACCTTCTTACATAATAGTCTTTCTCTGTCGCCTGGTGACTAATGTCCCAGAATTAGTAATGGGCGAATGTGTCAATGTTCAGCCCGCAAACTTTTCTATTTCTTTGCATTGAACTAACAATTACTATTAGAACCTGTAAGACAAGCTTTCGAGAGCTCTCCTCTCTTCAGTCCAAATAAAAAAGGTATCACCTATTACTGAAATACTCATTTACTGTGCACTATCGCAACGGTACTAACATGGCTATTTCTACGTAATTCTCATAATTAAGCACATTTTAGCCTTCAATTAGTTGATTTTTTGCATTATCAAATTCAGACAAATTAGCAAAAAGTCAAATTTGTTAAGAAATGCCAATTTCGCCCATCTCTAAAAAAAAAAAAAAAAACTGGCTAAATTGCGAGCTTTCCAGAATTGTAAGCTTTTACAAAAACTTGTGAAACTATTTTTACAAACCAAACGGCAAGAGATTTGTACATTTCTATCTGTCCTCTTAACACCATAGAAAATGCGTTGATATGTTATTGCATTTCCTTTTTCTCTGTAAATAACATGCATCTTTCTCAGGAATGTGAGGAAATATTAGAACGGTGAGTATTTGCAACTCACCAAATAAAATAATCATACCATCTGCTAAAAACAGAACGGTGATGGTTCTATCCTTTGGCAGGAGGGACTTTTTCTTAGGAAATATTTTTTATTTTCTGAGAGACAGTACACATTCCAAACATATTATAAAAGTTATTACTAAAGCGATTTCCAGTCATTGCAGCATCTGATTTGATTTCCACATACAAATCCAGGAACAAAAGTAAATGTTCCATTGTTTTCCATATCAAAATGGAATAGAAGCAACAGGTAACACTTTGTGTGCTCATGTGGTTGTCATTTCCCAGAATCCCAAGCTGCAGTGGAAGCGTTGTATGCTAGGAGATAATGGGAGAAATACAGGGTTACAGACCTGTCTGAAACATGTGAATAAACTCACAAGTGGTATTTTTATTTGCTGCATTGTTTTCCATCAAAATGTAAAGCTATCATAGTATATTTCCTACAGTGGTTGGAAATTTTTCCTAATATTGTATACCATACTGTATAACATATATAATATAAAATATTCGTACTTAGTGCACAAGTTCAGTGAACGTGGTATTGAAACATATAAAATTTGCTTAGGTTAATGGCAGATTTCAAAACAGACTATTTTTAAATAAAATCTTAAATGTCACTTACTGCAGAGACTAAATAGGACACACACACTATGCAGCTTGTGCAGTTGGGAAGGTGACATGGATACAAACACTGTAGACGTTGATTGTGAAAATAAAAAAACATGTCTAGTTATATTTGCAAAAGGGGAGGGTTATGAAGGTAGAGTGGTGGTGATCATCGCCATGGCAGGAAAAGACTATTCTTGAGTGGGACTGTCACGGGAGACCAAACTATTTACACCAGGATCACAAGCACCAGACAGGACGAGAGAGTTCAATACATTTTATTATATAAATTAAATAAAGCTTATTCTGGCCGAAGCCTGCAGGTAGCAACACAATACAAGAAACAAAGTTCATTTTCGAAGCAACGAATTGTACAGTGGCGACTTGCCCGGTGGTGAGTTGTAGTTGCGACGAACTGTGGTCGCGGCCTAAGGTTCTAGACAGGAATAACTATGATCAGTGTCAACTGATTCACAGCAGCTCTATCATCTGGCTGCTGCTACTGAGAGTCCTGTGTGGTTTATCCTTCACCATCACAGGAGGACACAGTATCATACGCTCCACTGGCTGGTGGGATTTAGACTTTGGTGTATTTATCATCCCTACATCTAAGAGGCATGCTGTGGACTGTTTTCCTCCATTGATTAACCACTTCATCACCTATTGGTCCTGGCTACCTGTCTAATATATCCATCTGCGCTGACCCGCTGCTGTTTACAGATTGTCTCAATCGATTGTGTTTTTACCCACATTGTGACCATTCTCTGTTTCATTAAAGAATCCTCCCATTTTTACAGTATTATGCTATGGAGCTGGTGCTTCTGTCTTTTTGTTTTTTTTGTAGATTTCTGTGATCTGGCAAGATCACATCAAGAAGCTTTGCCTCCCCATACAGACTGGTTCCTGATCTGGACTCCTCATCTTTATTTCACGTGTTTGGTTTTCTTTTTTATATATTCACCTTGGTGTTACACAAATTATTTGATTTATTTTAAATCGTTGTTATTGATTATATTTATGCACATATGCTTATCAAAACCTTATTTCACTACAACACACTTTAGCGCTACTCTTTGTCTGTGTTAGTTATTTTAAAAAAAACTCCTGCCTAAATCCAGAAGCATGGAAGTGCGGGTGCCTACCAATCAGGGAAGAGAAGGTCTTTGAGACACCAATCAGAGCTCAAGGACTCACCCGAACATATGAGTGTTGGGGGAGGTGACTGTCCTCTAGGACAGCCCCAAAGGGTGTGCTTTGGAGTGTGGGAAATTTGAACTGAACAATGGGAATCAGACCGACGGAGCTGGGATCCAGGCCCGATTCCTCATGTCAGCTCCATACCTCCTGTAGGAATAGGCTCCACACTGCATGGGTAAACAACACCTCTACTTGTGAAGTGTATGTTCTTCTAGCACGTTGGTTGGCCCTTCTCCAGCGTACCATTGTTCCCTGAGTACAGCACCAGGCCCCAGATAAAGGATGGCAGTTGGTTTCGTTGTGGGCTGGCATTGCTAAACTAATCAAAGGCCCAGCACACAATGAATCCCATACAAATACACACAACACTGGCAGATACATAACAAATAACCTTTCCACAGATACAGTACCTATTAGGGGATAACATAATACAAGCTTGATAGCCATTTTGTAACCTAAGATGGACACTGCGACCCAATACATGGGTCACCATCTTGACAGGTAAGGGCTTAACCTTTAATATACTGAGCCACACTGTCCCTACCATCAGAGGGACCCTGTGAAAACTAGGAACTACAACTACTAAAACCACAGCAATTATATTTGGGCACTATCAGACTTACATTAGTAAATTGAATAAAGCTGAAAGGAATGATTTAACATCATTATCATCAGCAGGTTACGACAAATAGGTCACTAGAATGGACAGGTTGTCTAGAAATAACTTTGTGTTGCTGGCACATCTGACGAAGCGGATGACACGAAACGCGTAGAGTCAAATCGAGGAGCTTGAAGACACACACCCTGCTTCACCAGCTGTATTGAGAATCCTCCTGCATTGACTTTAGGTGAGCGCCGCGGATCAGAAGTGACACGACGGGAGAGAGTTCCAAGCGGACGGGGGTGAGAGACCAAAAAGCCACACTCGCTTTTTACTATGTGCCTGTATTTTATGTTGAAATTGTTAGTGCATTTCCACCAGTTTTATTAGATAAAAAAATTTTCTGTAGTATATTGGTGTGCACTATATCTGATTTCTCTCCACATTTCACGACACACGACACCTGATGCCCTAAGGAATATCCCCACTTTGAAGGAAGATCCACCTATTGAAAACATCACTGCCGCTGTTTTGGAGATGCTTTTATTGATTTGAAAGAATGTGAGTGCAAAGTCTAAAGACACCTTCAGTTCAGAAATTTCACTTGGTTCATACATTATTAAACTGTATTGTTTATTCTCTTTTCCACATATATCCAACGTATTGCACTCCCCTATCATCTATCCACGCCATATAATATGGGCATGATTTAACACTATGGCAGTCAATGGTCCACCTAAAAAATAAACAACACCAACAATATCCAATGCAATCAAAACAATCACCAAATAAACAACAATAAACAAGTAAACACAACAAAATGTACCATCAATCAATAAAGCAACTACAAAATAAACACCAGAATAACAAATTAAAACACCCTCCAAAAAACCATCAATAAATAAAAGAAAACTCCAAATAAACACCATTATTAAAAATCAAAAGACCAAAAATAAACCAGAATTAAAAAGCAAACCCCCCAAAAAACAAAAAAAATGAAAAAAAACACAAAAAATGCCATAATTCAAAATGAAAACACAAAATAAATAGCATAAATATTTAAAAGCAAAGAACCAAATTACACTTAAAAGACATAAAGGCAAGCATACACAGGATTGGTACTGCAGGCCAGCGGGAACCCATGGGGACCACCTGAGGGCCCACAGCCACCCATGGGGACTACACGAGGGCTCACAGACACTTGTGGGGACCACCTGAGGGCCCACAGCCACCTGTGAGACCACCCAAGGGCACCCAGCCACCCGTGGGGACTACCTGAGGGTCCACAGACACCCGCAGGGACCACCTGAGGACCCACAGACACCTGCTGGGACCACCTGAGGACTCCCGGACACCCGCGAGGACCACCTGAGGACTCCCATACACCCATGGAGACCACCCAATGGCCCCAGACAACCATGAGGACCACCTGGTGGCCCACAGACACTCACGGGGACCACCCAGGGAACCACCACCGGCCTCTGGTATACATCCTGTGTATAAAAAAATAAAACATGCTTTTATGTGGGGGCACAGGGGGTTTATTGGGGGTAAAGGGGGTGAGTGAAGGGCCAAGTATAGCTGCTGTTGTTCCTTAAACCCTTCATTGCCTTAGCGGTTAGCCGCTAAGGTAATGAAGTGTCCTGTAAATGCATTTTATTGCATGGGATTCATGCCAGGGGCCTCTGGTGCTGATATTAATGGGTATCAGCTCTGGAGACTCCCAGCATGAATCTGATGCAGGAAAAATGCATCTCACGCTTCTCACCACCTTCCTGCCAACTTTTCCTGATGGGAGGATTTTGAGAGGAAATCTCTATTCTAGAGCCACGATTAACCTCGATAAGCTAATCGGAGCTACTAGAATTAAACGAGTTTGACAACCTGGCGATAAGTGGCTTTTCACCGCTCGTTTGGCGTTTTTTTTTCTCAGAAAAAATTGACGAAAAGGGCTTTTATATATGACTTATCAAGGCTTACTGAATAGCAATAGGCCTTTTTGGCGAAACAGCCGTAGTGCATAGGCCCCTATGCGTTTTTTCATCACCCTTTATAACATGAAGCCAAAAGGAGGATTCACTAAGAAGTGAAGGCCATTTTTTAAGGCCAATAAAAAAATGCACAGTCGTGCAATTTTTTTTTGTATCAGTGCTATCGCGCTATAAATTTTAACGTCTCCATGCATGGCTCTTACAGGCGATCGTGCATTAAAAATATTGATTTTGATAATAGTGTACGTGAGCAGGGGGTTTCCTGAGCTGAACTGCATTGGTTTCAGCCTCGGGGACCCCCTGCTTCCCGAGATACAGGCCACGTTATGGGGTGCCGATATCTCCTCCAGTATTTAAATCCCACGGTCACGTGACCCGGCTGATTTAAAAATGGCGGTGATACCAGCACCCGATGCTCCATACGGGGCCTTTAACTCAGGAAGCAGGGGTCCCTGAGGCAAAAATCAAAGCGCTTTAGCTCAGGAGACCCTCTGCCCTCTCCCGCACACTAGTAATACAATTTACATTGTATGCTTATTTATTTAATTGGGGTGTTTAGGTGCTTTTGAATATCTTTTATTATTGTGTATTATTGGCCTTCATGCTTTTTTATTTGGGTGACCATTGATTGCTATAGTGGCTTATCATGCCCATATTATATGGGTATGATGTACCACTATGCCAATCAATGGGTACAAGGTGGGTATAGTGGTCCCGGGGTGTGTGGTTAGGCCTCCCGGGTGGATAGCGGAAGGGGTAAGTAGAAAGGTTTATTTACTTTATTTATGCTGGCTGTTTTATTTAATAATGGGCAAATGAGCTATTATCCATACCTGGATAATAATTATTTTGCCCGTGGGGACCACCCGAGGGCCCCAAACACCACAGGGACCACCTGAGGACCCATGGACAACCACGGAGACCACCTAAGGACCCCCTAACACCTGCTTGGACCACCCAGGGGGACTAACCAAGGGCCCCCAGACACCCATATGGAGCACCGAGGGCACCCAGACACCCACAGGGACCACCCTATGGCCCACCGACACCCAGGGGACCAGTTGAGGACCCCTGGACACCCACGAGGACAACCCATGGGGACCACTCGAGGCCCCCAGACACCTGTGGGGACCACCTGAGGACCCCCAGACACCTGTGGTCTATGGTATCAATCATATGGGGGTAGAGGAGGTAGGTATTAGTGTTGTTGTGTTTTTAATGTTTATTGTGGGTAGCAGCTGTTTTAATATAAATGTTATTACTGGTGTAGATGAGCAGGTGGTCTCCGGAGCAGAACCGCGTTGATGTGAGGGTCCGGGAACCCCCTGCTTCCCAAGATGCAGACCCCGTTATGGGGTGCCGCTATCTCCTATGCATTTAAAGGTTCCGCGTCACGTGACCGTGGAATAAAATTCATAGGATACTGGCACCCCATAACGGGACCTGTATTTTGGGAAGCAGGGGGTCCCTCAAATCAACGCGGTTCTGCTCCGGAGACCCCCTGCTCATCTACACTAGTAATAAAATGTATATTAAAAAACATTAATTTCGGCGAGATTTGCGCAGGGAGAGGCGGCTCTGTCTGCAGTTGAAAGAAATCGCCGGGTAAGGCCTTTTCAGAGGGTCGATCCTCATGTCGCCGGCTACTCACCAGTTTTGCAAATGTTGCTATCACAGGTATTCTGGGCTTTCTGCATACCGTGATAGCAACGCTCTCAAAACTGCCGATTTAAACAGCCTGGCGATAGTCGGACACAAATGCACTGATTTTATCACTGCTTTGTGGATCAGCCCCACTGTGTTTTCTCTGTTATTTTTAGATCTGAGCACTGATTATTTTTTCTATTTCCGCTTCACCAGTCAAATACTAATAATCTTATAATGTTTATGAAACAAACTAATATTGCACTGCTCTTGTGGTGAACATTTTTTAGAGAGAATGTTTGACAAATGTCACCAGTTTAGCTAAACATATATATTTATGTGGACAATATTGAGACATACAAGCAATGGGGGAGCGTGGGATTAGAAAAACATTTGACAATAAAAAACAATAAAATACAATAAAATTAATGTGGTTACAACAATATTGCTGGGGGTTGGTGAAAATATTAAATACACTTACACGGCCATGTGCAAGCGGACACGGTAATGTGGTTTCTTTAAGCAATTCCAGTCACTCCCAACAACAGGTAATGGTGGTTTAGAGGGTTTTGAAATAAATATATAAATATATCTGTACTCACACGGCCATGTGTGAGTCCTTGCAGGAAATTGGTAACTTTGGGGTTAAATTAACCCATCTGCATCTCCCCCCAGTGTAGACTCTTCTTTGTTTGCAACCAACGTGGGATTCTAACTCCAGTCTTGGGCATCAGATGGGGACTCTCCCCAGTGGTGGTAGTAGGGGGGGGAGTAGGTAGAGAAAGTGAGGCACGTTGTCAGTGGGGTTTAAAACACATTTATTAGTTTTAAAAGCAATTGGTACAACAAGACTCACATACATACATAGTGGTTGGACCCCTGGCCTCCTCGTGCAGTCCAGGATACAGTTTAAGCAGCCGTTATTGCCAATCACGCGTCCGTGATGCAGGAGGAAAAAAAACAAAACTTTTTCTCCTTATCTGCAATGGCTGCCTGGTTGATCCGGCTACGGGAGCCACGTTGGGCCAAATTCAGCAGGAACTTTAGAGCTACGCGTTTCGTCGAATCATCGACTTCCTCAGGCTCATATTCTGACGTGGAGGGGGTCTCTGAGTTTTATAAACCCCCTGTGTAATCAAAGTCTAATTGGGGCGGGCTGTGTTTAATAAAGCCCTAATTACAAAGTTTTTTTTTTTTTTTTTTTTTTTTTTTTTTTTTTTTTTATAAACGAGATTTACATAATTCATGTTCTGTAATCACACTGTCTTGCCTTTTAGAATTGGTTTAAGTTAAAACATTCTTGTATACTTAAATTAATATCCCTAACCATCAGGGGTTAATAGATGACTGCAATAAAATACATACTTGTTGATTATTTAATGAGATAATTTTATCAGAGTATTGTCAAATTTATTTGTAAACTTCACACACATTTAAACAATTTTATACAAATTCTACTAAAATTAAAATTCACAGGTATTTTGGTTTTAAGACCTCCAATGGGGTCCATCTAATCATATGTCAGAATTGGTCATCTGGTGATAATAGTTCAAAGTGTACTTGCTCCTTGAACCTCAACATTTAGATAAAAAATTCTTACCATGTAGATTTATAAACACATATAAATTAGTTAGAACATTTTGGCTATCAAAAGTGCCCAAATCCTTTAATATAAAAAGTAAATTACCCATCCCCGTCAGGGTTATACATTGGTTAAAAAACAATTATAAATGGATCATACGCAATATGTTCCATTTTAAAAATTAATCACTTTTGTAATAGTCGCACAAAATATTATTATCATTCTAAATCTAAAAGCTATGAACTAAAAATCTAAAAACAAGACTGACAACTAAAAACTAAAACTAAAAAGGGAACTGACGCTGGACAAAGAAAATCTAGGGAACTAAAGGGAGCTGTAACAGAATGGAACTGTAAATGAATGGAACTGTAAAAGAAGAAGGGGAGAGGGGAAATACAATCAAACCCACATCTAATCCAATTTTCTGGACAATATTGTCTGGATGTTAGAGAGAGAAATAGAAAGTTCTTTGCAAATGTCACAATCAGTGAGCAATTAATTCTCATGAAATAAACTACATACTGAATTGTAAGAGCAGATTGTTTTTTGAATTGCATGTTTATTATACAGTTAGTAAATCCATTTCTGACTAACTACTGTATATTGACATGACTAAAAAATGCTTTTAGATGGTATTACTAACTACTTATCTTAAATCGTTGACTTTTATTGTCACATCAGAGCTGTGATGCAAAATGTATTTCTGTAACTATGACATGCATAAATACTCCCCTCCCTGACACAGTAGGTTGAAGGTCAACATGTTTATTTTTTTTAATGCCCCAGAGAACAGTGTGTGTAGTGCCAAAGAGTTACAATGTTTGACAAAGTTCAGCTTAAATGGCCTATCTACATTCCAAAATAGTACAGGAGGTGCCAAAGCAGGGGGTCTCAGAAACTGTTAGTCTGGGCCACTTTCTGTTACGTACAGGAACTTTCCATAACGCCAAACTTATCACGCTACAAATAAATTATTTGTTTTTCTTCAACAAAAGAAAATATTCAAGACAAATTAGCATGACAGCGGAAAATAATACAAGGTAAATGATAATTTTGCACTATTAACAATTAGTTTTACTACAGCTAAAAAATAATGATGTATTGTATATAATTGAGCCAAATTATTTAGATTCATTGTAACTGTGTATAACTATTTTGGAAAGATGGTTTGTCAAGGTGCAATTTTAAGGTACAGTACAATTCTTCCTAAAATCAGCTAAACACACTATGATATGAGGCCAATTACAAATATTACCCTAGTTTGTTTATCCAAAAATGTAAATATTTTCTGTCTGCACTTGACTGGGGCACACTGGTATAGACAAGCAGGAATCCTCTGTGCCCTTAAGTTCAATAGGTTACTACCGCTTCTGGACTACACCTGAGAGTCTGATTGGTATACAAAAGAAAAAGCCAGGCATTATGGAGTCCATTCAGGTATTCTTCAGGTCCGTCAAGCCTGTTTAATTTACCTCATTGCTATATGCCTTACAGTAGGTAAGATGTAGCGTTCTAACCATTTTAGACATGGATGTTACTCCAGTGCAGAGGTGGTCAACTCCAGCCCTGAAGGGCCACCAACAGGCCAGGGATTAGGGATATCCCTGCTTCAGGGATGGCTCAGGTGGCTCAGACAGAGGTATACATTCAGTATATTGAAATAGTTTTACATGTTATACAATGAATTAAATTGTTTGCTGTCTCACATTCATATCATTCAAGTTTGTGATTGCATACTATTTGGGCAGTACAGTAGATTTATACTAAGTATCTGCAATTGTTAGTCGAATAGGTTCATTATTGCATAGTTGCGAGGGCTGTTGGCCTATCATATCTAGTTCAAGGTTCCTAAACTCTTTCCAAGCTCTGTTAGGTGTCTCGTAACATGCTAGTCAACTTCTCCAGTATCATGATATCCCACACTTTATTTTTTACCTGTGTCAGCGAGGGGTGTTCTTTAAATCTCCAAGATCCTGCTACAACTCACTTTCTTGCTTAGAGTATGTGTGATTAGCCTATCAATGTTTCATCGATTGATATACTGTATGCAAAAGGCCCCAAGGGTCCCAAAGAGAACTGCAACCTGTAATATCATGCATTAAATATTTTTCCAGAGTTTAGTCATCTTTGGACACGACCACCAAATGTGGAGGAAGGTACCCCTGCTGTCCACAATCCCTCCAGCAATTCGGATAACATGTTGCTGAGAAGATGTGCCTTCTCGATGGGGTATAATGCAATCTGTGAAGAATGTTCATTTTTGCTTCCCTGATGGCAGAATTTATGGACAATTTTGCAAACCTTTCGAGGATATCACCAATCTTCCTGGTGTAACTCGGACCCCAGATCTTTTCCCCATTGTATCATATATATTGTTTTTTTCCCACCATTGTCCATGAAGAGGAGTCTGTAAAATAAGGCTGTAGTGCCTTTATCTAGTGTGGTCAAAACGTGCCTTAGTTGTAGGTACTGGTAAAAAAAAGTTAGGAATTCCCAACAAGTCATGGAGCTCTTGGAAGGTTTTTATGACCCTGTCCGTGTAAAAGTCCCTACATTGCATTGCTCTGGCCTCTTGCCATAGTGGGAAGGATCATGGTTTGGTACCAGTCATAACATCTGGGTTCCCAAAGAGTGGTGTGAGTGGAGAGGGGGAAGTTATTTATTTTATATCCAGCATCCCATACTACCAATTACATTTTATAAATGTGATTAATAGTACTGTATATACAAATAAAACACAATCCACAAAATTGAAATTCAATTATGCAGAAATATAAATACAAAAAGAAAATTAACCATTCAAATCTTGACTTTTCCAACATTAGCTTAATACATTTTATTAATCTGGATCTTAATTTAATACATAAGTCAATAGAATTCTTAACTGAAACTAACCGGCAAAAAATGTTTGCTCACAAGCCTTTAATTATTTCACTTAAAACAGAAAAAAATCATACATCTTAATTTCTTTTTATGAGATATCTTTATGAAATGAATTTCTCTTTTCCACTCTTTTTTTCTCCACCATGCCATTCTTATTTAAACTTATTTTTTGTTCTGTTTGTTAAAATACGGTTCACATTCAAACATTTTGCATATTAGTTTATATTGATCTCTAGACAAATGGCACTGTTTTCCTCGAGATACTAAACTTTGTGTGTATTTTTTTATACAACTTTAGGTTCCTTTTTCATTCTTTTGAGAAACACTGTTGAGTTCCATGATTCTAATCAAACTCTCACAATCTACCTCATTCATACCTCCCCTTTCATTTTCTGCCTTCTCCAAAATGTCTAACGACAATAGTTTACCACTACCGACACCCACACCTACCTGTGCATCCTAGTTTTCAATTCTTGTGTCTTTATAAACTCCAGTTCACTATGTTCAATTTCTTCCTGGTCACTCCAGCTTTCCTTTCAGACAATACATGGATATCAAAGATTTCATCCACTCTACTACAATCCAATTCTTAATTTGCCTATATTTGTACCTACTGGATTACCAGTTGTTATTAGGGGTTCCTGGGGCACTGTAAAACAGATTCGGTAAGGTTATGAGAGTAGAATTAAATATAAGACGCCTCCAAGGAGTTCATAAGTGCATCTGCCAGTGTTCCACCAGTCTCCAAAATCCGCAACATTTATTCCATTAACACCTATCATCCATTCGTTAAAATGCAGACAAGGATTTGCGGTAATAAAGTGCAAATGAACACACTGATATGTCTTGACTGGGTATCCACTGGTAAAAACATGACAATATATTTCTGCATACTCACATAAATCACAAAGGGTTGATAAACCCACTGGTTTCGATTGGCAGAGTAGGTCCATATTTACTAAGTGGTCCTATGCATAACACACCTGCGGCCACTGGGAGACTGTAATGGTTATGCTCACCACAAACCTGGACCGGACAGCGGGGCTGAGGTGGGGATAGATATACAACAACCTAAGACCACGAAGCCGGATCCGGGTTGCGAATTCTGTGGTCAAACATAGCCGGGTCAGGACTGGAGAAGGTAGGGTAATCGGTAGACAAGCCAGGATCAGGGCAGGCGGTACAGGAGTGAAGGTCACGAACTGAGGTAATCATCAGGAAAACAAGGTTGAAGTTGCTTCAGCGTAGAGTGCAGGAACTGGAACTACCGCTTCAGCGTAGAGAGCCGGAAACTGGAACTACGACTTCAGCGTAGAGAGCCAGAAACTGGAACTACACCACTTCAGCGTAGAGAGCAAGAACTGGAACTGTGCCACTTCAGCATAGAGAGCAGGAAACAGGAACTGGGGATCCGTGCTTCAGCACAGAACATCTCCCCCTAGCCGGGTACAACTGTGAGTAGTAGATGCTACTGGAAGCAGGAAGATTGCAGAAGGAATAGCACAGATGATCCAGTGCTTCAGCACAGAACAGCTCTCTTTAGCTGGGTACAGCCGAGAGTGGTGAAGGCCACTGGAAGGTCACTGGGAACTGGAACTGCAGACAGGAAAAGAAACACTGAGGGCTTCAGTGTAACCGCTTCAGAGCGGCAAAGTCTGCCAGAAACTAGGAGCTATGGCAGGTCAAACAGAGGTGCTGTGGCAAGCACAGTTACTTGACAAAGAATATGTTCAGCAATGAGGAAATGGGAGAGCCCAGTATAAGAAGGGCGGGGAGACAATCAAAGGACAGGGGTGTGAGGAAATTCCTCCAATGACGGAGCACAGAGACAGAGCTGCACAGGAGGCATCCAGGCTGCTGTGGTTGCAGAAGCAGGAGATGCTAATTGCAGAAAAAAGGAGGAGTTGACTAGAAGCTGCATAGTTCTGTAAGGAAAAGGTTTCAACCAAACCCAGGAGCGGATTCCTTACAGAGACACTACCTCACATTTATTTGAATGGCCTGTAAAGTGTTTTCCAGCACCAGAAGCCTTACGGCACAACACTGCTTAGCGAATATGGGTCAGTGTGCCCACTAGTCTACTCTGCTCCCTACCAGTGTCCCTACATTAGCCAACTCTAGAAGTCATGCAGAACAGGAAATGTCAGGGAACACATTTCCTACTGACCCAAAGACAAATTCAGAGGTCTGAAGTACATATTGAGTTATGGCAAGAAAATGCAAACAATTGAAGTGCTGCGTTTTGTCTCCTTTTTCTACCTATCTTTACACTTTTTTAATTGCCATGCAAGAACATTTCTGCTAACTTTTTCTAAAGCTAAAAAATACCCATCCCTGAATTAATTTTACTACTGTGTGCAATTTTTGTATAACTACTGTCGATTGACATAATTTAACTTTTCACTGCATAATTTGGGTAAAATAACTAAAAATTCTTCAAATTTGAGTGGTTGCAAAAATATGTGATTTTGTTATGGTCAGTATTATTTTACCAACATCTAATTTGTTCTTTGTACATCCTGACTGACTTGTATTTGATAAAGAGATATTTGCAATATGTTCTATACAACTGTGCCCCCCCCCCCAAATCGCAGATAGGGGCCATTACAGGGTGTGTGTGGTGCATACCTGCTGGGTAACAAGAGGGCTGAGTCATCCGTGATTACTTTAGGACACAGGAAAAGGCTTCTGGGGTCCATACCCCAGACAATACTTAGCAGTGCAGCGCATCCATCTGCCGTAGGCTCCACGGATGTATGGAGATGATCTCCCATGGTAGAACTTGTACTCTCCCTGAGTTAGATCACACACCAGTCCAGAGGTATATTGCAGAGAGGAACGGTTTATTACTACAGTCTTTGCAGACATACACAGCTACTCCGCAGTCTTCTGCCGGTTACAGTCTCTTTATTTGCAGCTATCACTGGAGATGGTCCCTGGACCGCCACTACAGGCCAAGGGCACCGTCCACACTCACTCCTCCCCGTAGGGAAGAGCACATGGGTAGGCCCCAAACTCAGGCTCCCAGTCATGTGACCTTCCTCCCTCAGAGGGAAGGAGCAACCTCCAAATTTAGGGCGTTCCTGCCCTTAAGTACAGCCAGAAAGCGGGCACCCCATTGTCCTAGCTACAACAGGATGTACCACCCCCTGCTGTCACTCAAGTGCAGTAGCAAAGGTGAAGGGGAAAACCCCATACCAACTACTGGCAAGCCTGTTAATACCAGGGTTTACTGCCAGCCCATTGGGTAGAATAGTAGCCAGGGGGTACCCCGCTACATCTAAATAATAATTTGGATGAAGAAAATTACTTGCTTGAACTGCACTATTCCTATAAAATTAACTTCCAAGTATATGAGCCCCTGTCCTCTTTTTGATTTGAGCAGTTTTATGCCATCTGGATTTTAACTTTTTCTAGTTTACAGTCTTTACATTAAAGGTACTAAACAAAATCCTTTGAAGAGCTATATTTTACAATGAACATGCTTGAAGTTAGTTAGGAATCTTGCCGCACATCATTTAAGATAAAGATCAGTCTCTTGATTTGAATTCCAGACCTCTCAACTGTGGTCTGCTGACATCTCCTCAGTATTTGTGACATTTAACAGTGATATATCATTATATCATTTTGAACTCCAGAGACCAGACGACAACATTCAAAGACATTAGAATACTGATTTTATATATATATATATATATATAAACCATAATACTGAGTTAAGTTATGGTGAGTAAAAAAAGTGACAAAAACTCTCCACAGGAAAGCAAATATGCAAATATAGCTGTGTGCTCATCTGCATGTCTTAGGCAGGTCTGCAACCCCGCCTTTCCCCATTATCACCCAGCATACAGCACTTCCACTGCAGCAAGGGATTCTGGGAAATGACATGCAAATGAGCACACAGTAAAATCAACCCCACACTGATGAGACCCATCAAGGTCGAAACAGCTGTCTGTGGGTGGTTTTCTGGGTATGCACCTTAACCCTGGCTGTGCTCAAAGCTGTGACCATGCAGCAAGCTTAAGCCTATAGGGAACCATGTTAAAAATGGTTATTGAGGCAAAAAGTGACACTATGTGCTCATTTGCATGTCATTTCCCAGAATCCCTTGCTGCAGTGGAAGTGCTGTATGCTGGGTGATAATGGGGAAAGGCGGGGTTGCAGACCTGCCTAAGACATGCAGATGAGCACACAGCTATATTTGCATATATATATATATATATATATATATATATATATATATATATATATATATATATATATATATATATATATTGTTAGCCGAGCTTCAATAATCAAAAAATAAATAGATGATACTGTTCTGTGGCTAACGAAATGCTTTTATTTGTGCGAGCTTTCGAGATACACTGATCTCTTCTTCCGGCGATGTTACAATGAATGAAGCAAGCAAAGGGTATACTTAAAAACAGTGTCTAAGACATCGCAGGAAGAAGAGATCAGTGTATCTCGAAAGCTCGCACAAATAAAAGCATTTCGTTAGCCACAGAACGGTATCATCTATTTATTTTTTGATTATATATATATATATATATATATATATATATATAATATATATATATATATATATATATATATACACAGTGGTTGACAAATCACCAAAAAATCTACTCGCCACACAAAAAAATCTACTCGCCACCTAGTACCAAACGTGTGCTGCTTGGGCCAATATTTACTCGCCCGGGGGTTAAATCCACTCGCCCGGGGCGAGCAAATGTATAGGTTTGTCGAACACTGTATATATATATATATATATATATATATATATATATATATATGTGTCAATGGACACTAAAAGAATTCTTGCATGGTGCCAATGAATATTGATATGTTTACTGAAGTGCACAGTATGGGAAGATATCAGTTTGCCAATAAAATAGAAATGCTACTACTGTGCTGAGTTTACAAATCAACCAGCAGAATATCAGGTGTTGGGTTTTATTGCAGGCTCTGCAGAGCAGTTAATCTCCGGAGATAATCTCTCAAATTCAGATAAAAACAGCAACATGTTTTCTATTTGAAGTGGTAATGACTACACAAGTGGCTATGAAAAATATGCTTAGAGTGGGAAAAAAACTCAATATCTAGGCCTATCTTTATGAAGATGCCTTCCGGTGCCCGAAGACACCTTACAGATGTAGCCAGCTGTCTTCACTTTTCTTTTTAAAATGATATCCTGGCATAGTGCAGTATTATGCAGCAACATTACCACTGAGTCCTATACAAAGTCTGTGATATTCCAACGCATTGCTGGGTATTCTTAGGTGTCTGGGGGAACACCGAGTCCTGCTACATCCCATCCAGGTCATTGGGCCATTGGGTGTCTTCCAGTGCTGGAAGGGGTTATATTGCACTTCATCATAAATATTGGTCTTAATGATTAGAATGGCCCATGTCCCCCACCCCTCCCACCCCACCAAGAAAAGGAACTACATTTAATTTTATCCCTTTACATATGGTTTTCATTTCACAGATAAAAAGTGGTGTTCATAGTTGACAATGAAATGACTGGTAACATGTGTGAATAGCAAGATATAAAAGAGAGAAAAAGAACTCGTCTTAATCACAAAAGCATTTGGCCCATTTATCAATCATCAGAAATACAAAGCACAAAATAGCGCATTATTATTATTATTATTTTTATCATTTATTTATAAGATGCCAACATATTTTGTAGCACAATACAATAGGGTTGGGGACAAAAACAATAAAGTAACACATTCACATACATTGTTACAGCAGGTAAGGAGGACCCTGCCCCAAGGAGCTTACAATATATTAGAAAGGGTAAGGGGAAACATAGGGTACAGGGGTATAAGTTTGGTGTGTTTTGGATGGTACAGAGAAGCAAACATCTCACACCCTTTGGCCGCCACCAAAAACTGCTGAAGAGCAGCCAAAGGGTGTCAGCCATCAAAGAAGAAAGGAATCCCAATGGGACGTATTCCATAATAGCATCACGTCTTGGAATTCTTGCAGTATTTCAATGAGAGAAGGAGCTCTATCAAAACTGCTGAAAAATAGCAGAACATTCTCATGACAAAGACATAGGGGCCTATGCACCGAGTTCCGATAAGTCACTTATCGCCAAAAAAGCCTAGTGCTATTCAGTAAGCTCTGATAAGTCAGCGATAAGAGGTTTTCGGCAATTTTTTTTCTAAACAATAAATAAATTGACAAAAGCGCGGTGATAAGCCACTTAACACCACATATCGCCAGCTTTTCAAACTCGTGGTATTCTAGTAGCCCGATTAGCTTATCGAGGCTAATTGCGGCTCTAGAATTGAGATTTCCTCTCAAAATCGCCTCGCCAGGAAAAGTTGGCAAGAGGGTGGTGAGAAGTTGCAGATAAGGCGGCGAGACAGGACTTAGAAAAAAAATAGAATTTTTCCTGCATCGGATTGATGCCGGGAGTCTCCGGAGCTGATATCCATTAATATCAGCACCGGAGACCCCCGGCATCAATTAGTACCCCTTTAGGGTACAGATCAATACAGTATTAGCCAGTTTATTTTTTGGCAAATGCTTGCTTTGTTTTGAGTGTTATTTTTTCTATTTATGTTTATTATGTGGATGCCACTGTTTGTAATTTTGCTGTCTTGTGTTGTATTTTGTTTTTTCTATTCATTAGCGATTTTAATTAATGATTTTTTGTGTTGGCTCCTGCTTTTAAGTGATGTGTTGGATAGTAGTTTTAATAACTAATTGATTGGTTGGCTACTGGTTGAAATGAATTCATTGTTTAGTTGGTTACTGCTTGTATGTATTTAATTGGTTGGCTTATGTTTTTATGTATTGAATTGTGGTGTTTAGGTGCTTGTGTTTGATTATTGTTGAGTTTTGGCCTTCATGCTTTTTGAGTGCTATAGTGGCATATCATGCCCATATTATATGGGCATGATGTACCACTATGCCAATCAATGGGTACAGGGTGGGTATAATGGGTCGGGGTGGTGGGTGGTTAAGACCATTGGGTGGCTAGTGGGGGACATGGGTTAACCCCTTAATTACTACAGCGGGGTTAGGGGCCATTAGATTGTATTTTTTTATGTTTTCTTGCTGGCATCGGAGAACATGGCCCTGCAGTATGCCGACAAGGACCCCTTTCATGATGGCAGGGGTAAGTAGAATGGTTTTTATTTACTTTATTTATGCTGCCTGGCTAATGTTTTATTTAATAATGGGCAAATGAGCTATTTTCCATATCTGGATAATAATTATTTTGCCCATTACCGTACTGTATGTGTTGCGGGGGAGGGGGGTATTTATTGAAATGTATGTCACATTTATTTTATTTACAACAGGATTCATACCACAGGCCAGCTGGCACTCACGAGGAACACTGGACACCCACAGGGACCACCTGGGGACCCCAAGACACCAATGGGAACCAGCCGAGGGCTCCCAGACATGTGGAAACCACCCAAGGGCCCCAAGACACCTGTGGGGATAACCCAGGGACCCCTATAAACCCATGGGGACAACCCAGAGACCCTGTTGGGGTCCCCGGACACCCGCAGGGACCACCTGGAGGCCCACAGACACCCATGGGGACCACCCGAGGACTCCCAGATACTCATGAGGACCACCCAGGGACCCCATTGGGGCCCCCAGACACCCACGGGGACCACCTGGAGTCCCATGGACACCTGCGAGGACTACCCGGGGACCCCCTTAGGCCTCTTGTATGAATCCTGTGTATAAAAAAATAAATGATGGTTTTATGTGGGGGCACAGTGGGTGGGTTGTGTATTGGTGTTTAGTACATATTGTAATGCTTATTGTGGGCAGAGGGGGTGAATGAAGGGCCAAGTACCTGCTTCACTCACCACCTCTGCCCTCAATGAAGCAGCTATTGTGCCTCAACAGAAGGTGAATCACTGCGCTTCTCCCTTTGGGATAGCAATAAATGGGGAATAAATATACATGGTGTAAAAATCTATAAGATAAAGGAGACTTTTGGTTACATCCTTTGATCAAATAATGCCAAGCCTGCTAACCACGTCAAGGTAAGTCTCTATAGCAGGTCCCTACGCTAAATGCATACTAATGTTATGTGAAATAAACCCAGAAGGGGTTAATATATCCAAGCATATGCTTATATAACCTAGAGCAGTTAAAGGTATGGTATGGTCCACACTCACTCTCTCTCGGAGGGAAGAGCACATGGGAAGGCCCCAATCTCAGGCTCCCAGTTGTGTGACCTGCCTTCCTCAGAGGGAAGGAACAACTACTAACTTTCTGGCGGTCCCAAGTACAACCCTCTGCTGTCACTCAAGTGCAGTACCAAAGGTGAGGGGGAAAACCCCATACCAACAACTGGCAACCTGATAGTACCAGGGTTTACTGCCAGCCCATGGGGTAGAATAGTAGCCAGGGGGTACCCTGCTACTCTCTCCCTCTGGTGGTTCTCAACAACCCCTCTTGGGTCCTAAATTTTCGGGTACCATTGTCAATGAAACCTGAACAAAAACAATACAACATTTCACATAAGCACCACATTAATATGTATGATATACATTTCAATGAATACAGTTCTCTGTGGAAAACAGCACGGTATTTGCATAAACACATACAACATTTCTGTAATATTAACATAGGTTCCTCCAACATGGAGAACCTTCTTATCAGTAATAGTGCTCAGGATCAGGCTTTTGCACTAACGCTCATGACTCATCAGTATCTGTGATGGGGAACGCCCTCTTAGGATTTCGTTCTGAAATGTACTCCACCCTGTGCATATACACTGATCACCCTAACTTCCAAACTTGCACCAGATACGTATATCCTCTCATGTATGTTGTGAAAGGTACTTCGGTTGTGCTCGAGCACATAAGCCTTTACAGCTTCCACTAACCATTGTTCCCGGTTGGTGTCAATTTTCACATTAACGGCTCAGGGACATATGGATACTTGAACCCATGAGAGCTCCGGTACTTTTGTACTATATGCCGCTCAGCACGGTTAATCTTAGTGAGCCGGCGACCTTCCGCCTTACCTGGCTGTACCCAGTACAAAGGTTCCTGAATAGGAGGCACATAATTTTCAGAAACATTACCCATAGGCTGTATATGACCTGCTATAATGTCTGCTTCTATTCTCCTCATCTCTCAGGCAGCCTCTTCAGGAACTAAACACTCCTTCCGCCCACCAATCATGCACTATGGTCTCCGTTTCGAGCAAAAACCTTGTACGGTCCATAAAGGGTACATATCCCTGAAACCTAGGATGCCACTATGGTAGGGAACTAACAGACTTTGCTACAGCAAACCCTGTCTGTGAGGTAGTGTTGGTGGAAGTTGAAGTATCAGATGTGACACACATAGCATAATGACTAAGTCCACTATTTACACTGCATACATCTACATCATCAGTAATATCATTATCATCGGTCAACATCGTATTCCCATAAGACCAGTCTTTCCAGTCTGAAGAGGGAACATGAGACTTAGAGGCCTGCAGGCTCCTCTTTTTAGAGTAACGTTCTCTCACAGTTCTATCAGCTTCCCCAGGCAGTAACCCACACTGAGACAATCGGGTAGAAGGGGTTTTCTGGTCAGAAGAGTGGCAAGACGCCTGGAACCCAGCCATACTGGTCGAAGGCATAG
>NC_134490.1:59663128-59758923 GCF_040206685.1 Ascaphus truei | reverse complement strand
AGCGGCAAGGGGGGTCAGCAGCAAGGGGGGTGAGCGGCAAGGGGGGTGAGCGCCTCTACCCTGGGTCCCTGTGGCTGCCCGCCCGGCGGGGGACATCGCGCAGCAGGCAGAGGAGCGGGAAGGCAGACACACACACTCCCCGTGTGCTCTGCACAAAGCGGAAGCCCCGCCCCCGGCTTCCTCTGACCTGCCTGCGACCAATCCCCTGCATCCCGGCCGGCATTCTAAGTCCCGCCTCCTTCATTCAAACCCATGCGGCCCTTCATCCAATCACCTGGCAGCATTCACTCACACAGAGAATACTTACCAGCTGCCGCATCCTCTTCACCACTGGGACACATTGGGTGGGCCGCACAGATACTCGGTGTGGGCCGCGAGTTTGACATGCCTGTTGTAGCATATTTTCAGATAAGATTTTATGTTAATAAAAACAAGGTCTATTTATTTCTAAATCTCATGCCAATATTTTGCACACAACACAAAATGAATCCATATAGTGAATATTTAGCAGCTAACATGAGCCACAGTTCTTGACTTAATCACAACCAAATCCTTAACCTGAAAGCAGTCCGTTCATGGACGTTTTATACAGAACCCGCTTCAGTTTGAACCATTTTTGGATACTATGAAAAAATGAGTTTCTGCATTCTGTTTCGTAGAAGCATAAGTCCTTTTTCAGTGCAAATACAGAGGATGGGATAATATTCACAAAGTTTTTATTTCCTTCACGAAAAAAGCTGCAAACTAGAAATTACAATAATAATTGTATTTTACATTGTATTCTAATTTTATACCATTATAATAAACATACTTACCCATTTTTCAAATTAGAATTATGCCAATTATGACGCGTTAGGTACACATGTATAACTCACGTTTGGCAAATGCAAATCAGATGGGTTTTGCTGTTGTGTGATTAGCAAACAATTTAGAATATTGTCAAAATTGATTAGAAAACATACCTTTCAACTAACTCCAGGTCAACAGTGTAATAATGATTAATAATTATCCTGGTTTTGTATTCCCATTTGATGATCTGTTAGCAACTTTGCTATAATAGAGTAAGAAGGAAAATGGGCCTGGATCATCATCCCACTCAACTCGGAGCTACAGTACAATACGTTGAAGTATGTAGACAGTCTAAGGAACAGATCAGGGGTACGCAACTCCAGTCCTCAAGAGCCACAAACAGACCAGGTTTTCAGGATATCCCTGTGTCAGCACAGGTGGCGCAAAAACTGATATCCCTGCTTCAGCACAGGTGGCTCAGTCGAAGACAGACTATCCCTGCTTCAGCACAGGATGCTCAATCAGTGGTGAGCCAGGTTGATTTTAAGAATCCAACCCACGGATTGCTGAATCCATGGATTGGATTCTTAAAATCCTCCAGCTGATTGCGGAATCTGCATATTAGATTGGTAAAATCCACCAGCGGATTGTATGCAATGGCGTTTTTTGATCAATCCGCATGGACTGAAACTGGAACAATCCGACGATGGATTTTATACCGTGGAACAGATTTTGAATAGAAAGTTCGGGAAATTCTGCGAAACGTTTCGCCCATGTCTACTTATCACCCCCCCCCCCCCCACTATCTACTTCACACCATACATATTTACAGACGTAATAAAGGTTATTGCATTCTCTGCACATTATGATGGAATATTCTGCTTTATCACTGCCATTAAATCCTATGTAAAATCTGTGATGTTCTGCATTATAATGCAATATTCTGTGTTTTCACCGGTTGCAATAACCTATGCCACATCTGTATGTATGTGTACGTATATACTTATACTCATAACGTTGTGCCCAGGACATACTTAAAAATGAGGGGTAACTCTCAATGTATTATTTCGAAACGTCGGAATATTGGCTGAATAAAGTAATTTTGCAGCAATCCGTAGTGCCCTGTTTCTAATTTGGTTTGCTGATTCTGGAGTATTAACAGGGATTCCCTGTACCATGAGCACAGGTGACTACATCATTTTTCCTTTTATGGTGTTCAGAATACATCTGTTATATTATTTCCTGGTAAAACATTTTTTATTAATAAATAAAAATAAAATACACACATTTACATGTATCTAAATATTAAGGATGGGCAGAAAAGTTACAATTGAGAAAATGAGATTTTATTACAATATTTTTTTTTTTACAAAACCAAAACAAATCAAGTTTTGATAGGACCAAAATAAAACCAAGACCTGAAACATTTTTAGAACGAAAACCTTACCCAAAACACAATAATTTTTTAACCAAAACATAACACCGGGAGTGCCCAGCCTCACATTTGCAAATAATGACATCGGTTCATCATTTTCCAATATAATCCTTGCTACATAATATGTGCTTTTAAAAGTAACCATAACTGAATCTTTGTGAACTGTAAAAGAAAAAGGCTCTCTCTCTGCCCAGAAAATTCACTTTCAACTACAGTATTTAGGTGAATGCAGAATTTGCCTTCACCCACTATCCAAAAAATAAAAGAAGGAAACTGTCAATCCCTCAGCATGACAATCATTACGACTTCTCAGTGAAGCGGAAAAATGCTGTAATAAATAGATCCTGCTGCCTGCTATCACTCCATTCATCCTGTACTTGAAGTGCTTGGGCCTTCTGGCCTTGCTGATCGTTAAATCCCTATCCAGTTGTTTGACCCTATTACGGGAACATGATAGGCAACCATGTAACTTGACATGGCTGCAACAGTCGGATGCACTGAATCTATCTTTACGGCAGGTAAACCTGTGTATAATTTATTTTATGTGGTTACAGAATATGTTGACAGCTCTCAAGCGGTATTTAAAATACATATTCTTCTTTAGGTGGGCAAGTGATGATTTAAATGTGTAATAAACATCTGGGCGAAAGGCTGGCACCAATTTTAATAGGCGAGTTTTTTTTTCATGTGACCTCTGAAGAGAATATAATAGAAACTCAGCCCATGCACCTTTATTACAACCAATTCAATGACTGCTACTTTAAGATGCATGCATTCCTACCTCAATAGTACATGCCAATGCCACTCACTTTAACCTGCCAAGGGATAACATCCTGCATCAAATATGAACATGTGGACTATTAATCATAATGAATATTGACATTTTACACATTCATTTGATAAATACAATTTCCCAGCGAAGTAGCATTATACTAATTGTAGTTACAAAGTGCTTTTTTGTTCATTTTAAAAGCATGCACTTGGCTCGAATTGCTCATTGGTCCTGCCGTCGTAATAAACGGACTTAAATCCTAATAGAACAAAAAAAAAAAAATAAGTTGATCAAGTTAGATTGAATACATCAAAATGTAACTACAGAGTTTAAATAAGATAGTTTCAAAGTAGTTTAAATAGAACCTTTCCAACACAAATACTGTAATATGCCCTGAAAGCGAATGACTTCCAAGTCACCCTCTTGATTGCTGTTTGACCGTACCTTTACAATGTGTGCCATTTAAGCCTACAGAATCCAATCAATGTGTCAGTTAAATTGCTACTCATCTGTCGAGATTAAGTGTTCGACTATTACCTCAGATTTAGTAGAAGTCTTAGATACTGGCACATTTCACTGAAGCCATTAGTAACACCTGGAATCATTCACATTAGTTTAAGATCTGGCACCATAAATTCCCAGCTATTAATGATTATTCTGACTCCTCAGGATAAATGGCTTAACGTTTTTGATAATGAAAATATACATTCTGCAGTAGTTCTTTCTTAAAACCACATTACCTTTGTAATGTACTTCATGGCTGATAGTAACAGACTGTGTCATAACTCTCACAAAGGATTTTTATTGTGTTGTAAAGTATTTAAGAAGTGTTGTAGTATTAATTTCCCTAAATCTAATTAAATATTTATTTAGCTGTTTACTTTCTAAATTCAGATGATGTGCATTAGCGCGTATTAGTGTAAATTAGGTTTAATAATGTTTGATTATTATTATTTTTTTTTGTCATTGTTACAACCAGACATGATCTAATCTCTGCATGCATTACAGGGCAGCTTTCTTGCAGACACAAACTTCTTCTGAAAATGATCAGAAATAGCAGAAAACATTATTGTGTACGCTGAGTGCATGAGATTAGTTATAGCCAGGAGAGATTATTTAAATATCTCAAATAAATCTTTTCATTCCTTGCACATTCATCTCTTTTAAGTGCTCATTAAGGTGGGGTGTGACAGTCTTGGAAAATGAAACACTAATTCTTTTTTTGTCTGAAGCTTGAGTGGAACCCTACTCCCAAGGGCAGCCTTGGTTTAGGTGTAATACGGGGCAGCCTCAGATTCTTTCCATGCATCTAACTCCCCCAAAATGGGATATGTTTTTTTGATGTCACAGTTCTTCTGCCTCTTATTTCTATGATCTATTAGATCTGAAGAAAACAGATGACACTTTGTGCTCTTTGATATACGTTCAGTGGAACTTGCCTTTCTTTGACTACCTTAACTCATTTCAGGTCAGCATAATTTGCAGTCATTCTTGTCGTGAGTTGATTTAGACCAAGGTTTCCAAAACGAGATACTGAGGGATAGATCTGCTGCTTCACAGACAGTCTCTTTTTCAACTGCAGTTAAAATGCAATAAAGCAACTGTATCTAAATTTGTATTGGCCATTAGAATACATCTAAAATGTAATAAATACCTACATTTATATCATGTAGCTGATGATTTTCCATTTTTAAAGATCTGTTATAGGAACGTTCAATATTCCTGTGAACAATAAAGCCTCACAAAAGAATGCATCCCAACGCTTTAATGTCTTAAGGAATGGTTATTGGTGCTAGCAAGGACTCAAATGATCACATTTTACTCAAAAGTTGAAATCCAATATGTAATACCAAGAAGCAATGTAGAGGAAATGCAACTTCTAAGTAGCTAAAGTTCATTTAGCAACCAATGTTTCATCTATACTTGAGATTATCATTCCATATATATCAGTCAAATTTGAAAGCAACACCCAAATCCATGTTACTGTATTAAGTGTAAGAAACAATCCTAGCACACATAATGATCTCATAATGTAGATTATTATCTATATTGTTATAAATATTGTTCTTTTATTTATTTGGATTCTGCCGTAGTACTTATTATGATAAAATAAACTGTGTTTATAATGTAATATAATCAGACATTATTTTATGCAATAATCACTATATTCCTATTTTACAATTTGTTTTCTGTTTTGAATCTGTCTTCTTCTAGTCGTTTATACAGTCTTTTCCACCTATAGAACTAGCAGCATTTTTTAAAAATGTAATGTAAATAACAAAAGCACATGGGTAGAAGAAAAAACAACTACCTGACCTCCCGTATAGGTGACGATCGTCTGGGCCGACAACAGATTACCTGGGGCCCAAGACTAGAGTTTTGCCCTGATCCCCTTGTCGGCGGCCTTGCAAGCCCTACCCTTTCACACCTGTATTTCTCTCCCCATCTGTCTCTCACTCTTCCTCCCCTCTCTTCCTCACTCACTCTCCCCTTCGCTATCACTCAATTACCCCTCAATACCCCACTCCTCACACTCATTTTCCCGTCCTCCCCATGCCACACATACTCAATTTCCCCCCAATACCAATACAACACCCCATCACACAATAATTACCTGCACCCCCAATACACACACAATACCCCCAATACAAAACAACACTACCCACCCCAAATACCGACTCCACTACCTCCCCAAATACTGACACCACTACCCCCCAAATACAGACACCACTACCCCCCCAAATACAGACACCACTACCCCCCCAAATACAGACACCATTACACCCTCAAATAGACAACACTACACCCCCAAATACAGATACCACTACACCCCCCAAATACAGACACCAATACAGATACTCCCCGGTACAAATACCACTACACACACCCAGATACAAACATCACTGCCACTAACCCCCCAGATAAAATTACCACTACCCACAGATACAATTACCTCTACACACCCACCCAGATACAACTACCACCCCCCCCCCCAAATGTAATTACCCCCCAAATGTAATTACCACCCCCAAATGCAATTACCATCCCCCCAAATGCAATCACACCCCACCTCCCGCCCAAATACAATTACCACTTACCTCTGGTTGCCACTGCCAGGCCCTGGAGCCTGGCTCTCCCCAGCTGCTGCCTACCAGTGGTGGCAACCAGAGGCCCGGCAGCTGGACGCCAAAGTACTTTGCATTTTGAAGTACTATGCTGTATATCGTTATATATTCTCTTTACCGACCTGATTGTTCTAGTACCCTAGCTACTGTAAACCTTCAATAAAATAGTTAGACAATAAAAACAAAATGATTTCCCACGATAGGATGGAAATGTAAACAATGGCAAGCTAACATGGGTAGAATTATTGCATTGCTTGTCAAACACTTTATGTTTAAATCCCAAATTAAATCCCAAAACAAAGGTCACAGGAAACTAAATAGGATAGACATGTAATCTGAGAATTTTATAGCCGGTTGATGATCAGAAGCGAAATGATCATACAAAAAACTCAAAAGAGCAAAGCAAATAAAAAAGAGAAAAGAAAATGAAAAATGACAGCGAAGATTCTTATGTGACAAAAGTCTATAATTTAATCATTGCACACTGTTAAGTAACCCAGCTGAATAATAAATTTGGTTTCATCTGTCCTGCAATAAATGTCCAGATATCCTTATTGGAAGGAGCGGACAGAAAGGACATACAAGTCGTTTTTATGTAAAGTGAAAGAGAATGTCTTTAATGAAGTGTTTTAAAGAAAACCATAAAACAATATTTTGTACATTAAATTAGAATGAATAAGCCGCTTTTATGGCTTCTATTTTAACATAAAGGATATGAGATAATATATAATATGGAAGAGGAGCAAAATAGAGACAATAGTTTTTTAAAGTCAGGATAACAATTCCCAGCTCGATCTGTATTACAGATCATACTATCTGGTTCATATAAATGTACTTAATTTTTATCTATTTATGGCTCCAAACTTAAAGCATGTTATATTAAACAACACATACTAAGATCGTCCGCTGTCTCTAATAATTGCTGCCGCAAGCCTTTAATGTCCTTCCACAATCTTCAAACACTAGCATTGTATGTCCTAATTTCACGAGGACGCTACAGTTGGCTATTAATATGGAGTATAGGTAGGCGGTCGTATATACATACAGTTGACTATTAATATGGGGTAGAGGTAAATGGGAGCATATATATACAGTTGGCTATTAATATGGGGTATAGGTAAGTGGGAGCATATACATACAGTTGGCTATTAATATGGGGTAGCGGTAAGTGGGAGCATATACATACAGTTGGCTATTAATATGGGGTAGCGGTAAGTGGGAGCATATACATACAGTTGGATATTAATATGGGGTAGAGGTAAATGGGAGCATATATATACAGTTGGCTATTAATATGGGGTAGAGGTAAGTGGGAGCATATACATACAGTTGGCTATTAATATGGGGTAGAGGTAAGGGGGAGCATATACATACAAGAAAAGAATGCACACAATGCGCACCAGGGATTAAAATAGGTAGAAAATATTTATTAAAACCAAAGATAACTGAGGGGATCCAACCCCACCTCAGTACACATACACACTATATCCGGGTAAATATGGCAGAAATACCCACACCCAGAGATGAATGTATCTACTTACAGTATACTAGATCTAAACACAGTGATTCAAAAAATAAACAATAAATAAATAAAAAGACATGATTGTTCAAAATAAAGGATACATGGACCCAGATATATGCTAATAATAAAGCTGAACAACTGCCTAAATCTGAAAGGGGGAGACGGGAACTTACACAGAAGTGCTGAGCGGGTCCCGCTGGTAAGCGTACAAGGGTCTGGACCACGCCACCGCAGAGATGTAACCACCGCACGCACTTCCTGCAAGCGCCGTGTCAGCCTCACAGCATACGCACAGAGTGACCTGTCGTGTGTGTGTGTGTGTGTGTGTATGTATATATATATATATATATATATATATATATATATATATATATATACAGTGTTCGACAATTATATACATTTACACGCCCGGGGCGTGTGGATTTAACCCCCGGGCGAGTAAATATTGGCCCAAGCAGCACACGTGTGTTTTTTAAATTTCCCACGCTCGCGCTGCTGTTTTTCCCGCTCTCGCGCTGGAGAAAAAAAAAAAAAAGCCGGAGGCGGGTTCATGTTGTTGGGGGAGATTACCCCGCCTCCGGCTCTCTGAGCAACTTTCCCTCCTCAGCGCTTCCACTCCTCCCCCTTCCGGCAGCCAGCCTCTTCCACGCCTGTCTGCCTCAGGCCCCTGCAGGGCCATCTGTCGCCCCCCCCTCCCATCGGGCCATCCGCCCCCCCCCCCTCCCATCGGGCCATCCGCCCCCCCCCCCCCACCCCAATCTCTCCCGGCCTCAGTGACCCCCCTCACCCCAATCTCTCCCGGCCTGCGTGACCCCCCCTCACCCCAATCTCTCCCGGCCTGCGTGACCCCCCCTCACCCCAATCTCTCCCGGCCTCAGTGACCCCCCTCACCCCAATCTCTCCCGGCCTCCGTGACCCCCCCCCCTCACTCCAATCTCTCCTGGCCTCCGTGACCCCCCCTCACCCCAATCTCTCCTGGCCTCCGTGACCCCCCCTCACCCCAATCTCTCCCGGCCTCCGTGACCCCCCCTCACCCCAATCTCTCCCGGCCTCCGTGACCCCCCCCCGACACCCCAATCTCCCCCCCGACACCCGTGAGCCCCCCTCACGACACCCCAATCTACCCCCGACACCCGTGACACCCCCGACACCCCAAATCTCCCCACTCACTCCCGATCTCACCTCCAACTCCGTGTCCCAGGCCTCCGGTGACCAGCCGCATCACTAGCCCCCCCACTCCTCTCTCCCCTGTGTCCGGATCCCTCACTGCCACCCAGTGACCCGCAGCGACAGCCGCCGAGGCCGAGGGCGACACCCGGCCTGCCGCTTCCTCGGCTGTCACAGAGACCGGAGACCACAGCGATCCACGGTGAGTAAGGGGGGGGGGGGAGAGAGAGTGTGTGTAGGGGGGGGAGAGAGAGTGTGTGTGTAGGGGGAGAGTGTGTGTGTGCGTGTAGGGGGGAGAGTGAGTGTGTGTGTGTGTGTGTGTGTGTGTGTGTGTAGGGGGGAGTGAGTGTGTGTGTGTGTGTGTGTGTGTGTATGTATATGTGGGAGTGTGTGTGTGTGGATATATGTGGGAGTGTGTGTGTGTGGATATATGCGGGAGTGTGTGTGTGTGTGTGTGTATATATGTGGGAGTGTGTGTGTGTATATATGTGGGAGTGTGTGTTTATATGTGGGAGTGTGTGTATATATGTGGGATTGTGTGTATATATGTGAGAGTGTGTGTATATATGGGAGTGTGTGTATATATGGGAGTGTGTGTATATATGGGAGTGTGTGTATATATGGGAGAGTGTGTATATATGGGAGTGTGTGTATATATGGGAGTGAGTGTGTGTGTGTGTGTGTGTGTATATATGGGAGTGTGTGTATATGTGTGTGTGTGTGTGTGTATATATATATATGGGAGAATGTGTATGTGTGTATGTGTGTATGGGAGTATGTGTGTGACACCAGAGGTACCCCCCCCCCCCCAAATCAGTCACCTGCCCCGGGTAGTCAGTCACCCCTGCCCCGGTCAGTCAGTCACCCCTGCACCGGTCAGTCAGTCACCCCTGTCCCTGTCAGTCAGTCACCCCTGCCCCGGTCAGTCAGTCACCCCTGCCCCGGTCAGTCAGTCACCCCTGCCCCGGTCAGTCAGTCACCCCTGCCCCGGTCAGTCAGTCACCCCTGCCCCGGTCAGTCAGTCACTCCTGCCCCGGTCAGTCAGTCACCCCTGCCCCGGTCAGTCAGTCACCCCTGCCCCGGTCAGTCAGTCACCCCTGCCCTGGTCAGTCAGTCACCCCTGCCCCGGTCAGTCAGTCACCCCTGTCCCCCTCTCTCTGGTCTCCCCCCGTCTCCCCTCTTTCTGGTCTCCCCCCGTCTCCCCTCTTTCTGGTCTCCACCCCTCTCCCCTCTCTCTGGTCTCCCCCCTCTCTCTGGTCTCCCCCCTCTCTCTGGTCTCCCCCGTCTCCCCTCTCTCTGGTCTCCCCCGTCTCCCCTCTCTTTGGTCTCCCCCCTCTCTGGTCTCCCCCGTCTCCCCTCTCTCTGGTCTCTTTCTCCCCTCTCTCTTTCTCTCCCCCCTCTGTCTCCTTCTCTCTCCTGTCTCTTTCTCTCTCTCCCTCCTCTGTCTCTTTCTCTCTCTCCCGCCTCTGTCTCTTTCTCTCTCCCTCCTCTGTCTCTTTTCTCTTTCTCTCTTTCCCTCTCCCTCCCTCTCCCTCCCTCCCTCTCCCTCCCCCTCCCTCTCCCTCTCCCTCCTTCTCTCTCTCTCTCCCCCCCTCTCTGTATCTGGATATCTTATTTACCCTATGTATCTTAACTGTCCTATACTACACCAAAATAACTTATACTGCTTTCTTCCAGATCTGACTCAAGCTTCACACGGAAGACATCGGAACCCCCCCTAACCCA
Source organism: Ascaphus truei (assembly GCF_040206685.1). NCBI lineage: Eukaryota > Metazoa > Chordata > Amphibia > Anura > Ascaphidae > Ascaphus > Ascaphus truei. The sequence continues at coordinate 59,748,388 of NC_134490.1, read as the reverse complement.
GAAGACAGGTAGGGAACACATCCCCTCCAACTTATAACATTGCGGGAATGAGGTACCTGGACATTGAGGGACTGCGGATCAGGTAAGATCCCAGGCGTGATTGCTGCTTTAGATATTGTGAAGCGGGGACGTCCAGACACTGGTTAAGGGGTTCAGGAAACTAGTCATTCACCTGTGGCTTTTATTTCTAGATCTGACATTTACACACTTACACACACACACGTAACAAGGACTAATTGTAGTATAATGTAATAAATACATTTGTCAAAAACAAATGTTGTTCTGACTAGGAATTTATTAAATGTATTTTATTTATATATTTTATTTTAAAGCGGGGTTGGGGGCGGGACTAGGTGGCAGTAGATTTTTTGGTTGGGCGAGTAGATTTTTGGGTGATTTGTCGAACACTGTATATATATACAGTGGTTGACAAATCACCAAAAAATCTACTCTCCACACAAAAAAATCTACTCGCCACCTAGTACCAAACGTGTGCTGCTTGGGCCAATATTTACTCGCCCGGGGGTTAAATCCACTCGCCCAGGGCGAGCAAATGTATAGGTTTGTCGAACACTGTATACTGTATATATATATATACACAGTTGGCTATTAATATGGAGTAGAGCTAAGTGGGAGCATGTATATAAAGTTGTCTATTAATATGGGGTAGAGGTACGTGGGAGCATATATATACAGTTGGCTATTAATATGGGGTAGAGGTACGTGGGAGCATATACATACAGTAGGGACAGACTCATTAAAGCAGAGCTTAGTCATAATATGCCGGTGCCTAAAACAGGAACGGACGTTATATTATTATATGCAAAAACAATGTCCCAACTCAAACCTGATTTGCGTAGGCTTAAAGCAGAGATACCAGCACCCCTACAGAGGTAAGTATCTCCGAAAGCAGGGGGTCCCCGGAGCTGAAATCAACTCCGAACACCCCAGCTTCAATCCTGTAATAATTTTTTTTTTTTTTAAGTGAAACCTGTATTGCTGCTTTAACGTCACCCTATTGTAGCATAATGTTTTAATATCTTCCAATATCGTGACATTATGCCATTCATGGCATTACTCCTATCCAGACACCGAAATACAGTAGGACTTTCACTGAAAGGGAGAAAAAGAGGAAAATAATACCAGCAAGTAACACTATGTTATATACATTTTGTCCAACTGTGGCGTTACACTGATCCAGACACTGCACGGCCCCGTTTTCAGTGTCTGAATAGGAGAAATTACAGTTTAGTTATGGTAATGGCTCATTTGCATATAATTTGCCTGTCATTACTAAAGTCCGTTATACTGTAGTTAATGCTATGATCTTTATGTGAGAAAACATGGCTTAACATGATGGTATTGTTCTTTAAATATACACCGGTAAAATGTCCCAATAGGTGGCTAATGCCATGTTCAATGACTTAATGTTGCTTTGTAAAGCTGGGCCTTAAATTGCAATGGCAATCTTGGCATGGGCCTGTAATTGATATTTCAATGTTCTCTACTAACTGGAAGTGTATGTCAATACTTCTATTTTATTCTTGCATGTCTCTATTACTAGTGTGGCCAGGTCTTCCCTCTGGGCATCCCCCTCAGATCCCTTTTGGTCCCCACTTATCTCCGCGGGTGGTGCGGGTGCCGCCGGAGGTTGCGTTTAGACCGCCGTAGGTAGGGAGGTAGTGCAGGGGCGAGCGAGTCGCCGGAGATCTGTGGCGGCTCCCTTAGCTGGGCGCCGCCATCTTGATAGAGTGCAATCATGCGCAGTACAGTTGTGCATGCACAGAGAGGTGCCGGGAGTTGTGGTGGCCATATTGGAACACCCTGCGCATGCGCAGGACTATGAAAATAGCGGCAGCCATTACAGACATGCTCCGTGGGCGAACTACATGACACAGCATGCTCTGGGAGATGGCTACACATGACACACTACAGCCAATAGGGCTGCAGCATTCCCCCTCCAGGCAAAAAGATTAATTTTGCTCGCTTCAACCATGCTAGGCAGTCGGAGCCAGGACAGAGAAGGGGAACGTAGGATCTGAGTGTCAGTGGCACTCAGACTAGGCCAGAGTACCCCCTTAGGTCCCAGATAGGCCCCACTGAAGTGAGCTTGTGGTTGCTTCAGGGAAGGCCCTAGATAGGGACGCTTCCCCATTTACTGAGTAGTGTCAGGGACACAGAGGAAGACGCCACGTGGTGATTACGACCTGTGGTCTGGGACCAGACCACCGACCTACAGAAGAAAAGCAAATGTGTGGTGCTCAGAAAAAAAGCCTCAATTTGGTACTTGAAAGAAATCACAATAAAGTTCATATACTTGATTGAAGAGTCCTGCAGTAGAAACCCCCTAATGGATGAGTAAGGGATATTAACCCATAACATGTAGAACAATCACAACTCCATTATAATCCGACTAGTGGACTAGGGTCCCCACGAGCAATGTAGTAAGAGACCTCACAATAAAGTGACCCAACATATTTTGTATCGGAATGGAGAATAAGCAGGTGATATAAATAACTCACTCTTAGTTGTATGTGTCCTTAAGACTCTCCAGTCTTCATCCACAGCAGGGGGTGTGCTTCCGTTTTTTCTGGGGTGCTGGTAAGCAGCGAGTGGACAGCAGCGCGCTTCTGGGGGGTATTTAAACAGCTAGGTGAGTACCTTTTAGTCACCTTGAAAAAGAGCTTGCGCTCGAAACGCATTGGTGGGGGGCCCTGTACCCCGTAATGCTGCTGTTATTTTTGTAGTTTCCATTAAATTTATTTTTTAATGGGCACACGCTCCCTTGGATATCCTTCATTTATTTTTTGTTTCCTGAGTTATTGGTGCCTGCTTTTTCCTACTGTTTCTCTTGCCACCGACCTACAGAGACTCTTTAAGATGAGACCCTCCTACCGGAGACCACCCAACGCAGAGGCGGACGGTGACGTTGCTGGATCAGCGGATCCCCATCGTTAAGTCGGCCGCACAGAGTACTGGAGTACTCGGCAGGTACCTCACAAAGTGCACCAACAACTCATAGCGCTACTCCCTATACTGTTGGGTGGGCCCGGACATTGGGGAAAAGGACATCAGGGTATTGGTACCTAGCATCTAATCTACTTTGGGGACACTCCTTGGTGGTACAGAGTTGGGGTTGTTATACGGTGTGGTACAGGGTACTGTTTATGTTTTATAGTAAACGTTGGTATTATATATACAGACGTGTGTGTATATTACTGGTATTGTTCCTGGGAGGGGCTTATCCTGCTGCGTCAGGATCCCTTTCAGGTGGAGGCGCTGCACCGAGGTGGACATTTGAACACCCCAGGCTCCCAGTGGCGGAGGCTCTGGCTTTCTGTGAGCCAACAGGTAACGGCAGTACCGGTAGACTCTTTATTAAGGGGAAAGAGAGCACACTAGCAATGTGAACAATTGTCTCCCACAAATATGAAGGGGCTTTCAGAAAGTTTTCGTTCATTAATAAAAGGATTTATACTGAATGGAATTTGCATTGTTTTCCAAAACTTGTTTGAGATTAAACTAGACTAATTTTGCTAGAGAAATGGATCTAACCAATTAATCTTTGCGAGTGTGATTTTTAATGCACCCTATGCCCTCCATCTGGTAAAGAATCTACCTGAGATTCACAATGACATAGAAAGGGACTCATTAGTGCAAACAAAATTGTAATACATGGGTTCCTTTAAACATTTGACCTAGCGATCTTCAGTTATTTTTCTAATTATTCTTCCATTTCTTAGGCAGCCAGCCAAAGTTTTCCCAGGTGCTTACAAAGTTAATAGGGGTGTTGAAGTAAGAATTTAAGGTCAATGTATGTTGTTCAGAGCTCATTTTTATTTACAACCTTTTCCATGAAATTTCCTGTGTAGTCCTGTATGCTACTGAACTTTCTGCTTATGCATACAAATAAAGAACTCTCATTTCACAGAAATCCACATCATTGTTGCAATTTACGTGTGAGAAAGATTCAAGTTACAATGCAGGCTATTAAAATATGATTTCTTTATGGATGCCACCAAATGACATCATGACTGACTATTAAGTGTTTATTCAGCTTGCTTGCTAGAGATTATGCTTTAAGGCGTTACTCATACTTGGTATAGATCTGTTGCAGCTTGTGATACCAACATGACAGTTCTTCATACAAGAAATTATAGAATAGGGAGCTTCCTAAATCTCGCAGATGTCTTCTTTAACTGCACAGGAATCTTAACAACTTCAGTGCTGGAGAGATTGAAGTGTAGAAATCAAAACTAAAAAAAAAAGAGACCCGCAGGGGCCTATTCTCGTAGCTCCGACATGGTCAGTGCCAAACCGCGCAGTTTGGCATGTTCAGAAGTAGCGGGTTGAAATGTGAAAAAAAAATCTATTCTCTATTGTAAATCGCAATTTCTAAAAAATTAAAGTTGATAAAACCGGCCGTATTGTATTTGCTTTAGAAGCAGAATGACCGGAGGTGGGGCTAACTCCGTCCCCGGTCTGACATATGGCTTTTGCTCTGTCAGCAAAACCCATATTTCAGGCTCTGGGTTTAACTCGCAATACCAAGCTCGTGATCCTTGAGGTGGCGTAAAACAAAATGTGAGTTTTTAGCAGCAGTTTCCCTAATGGAGCTACGAGTATTGCAGTTGTCTTAAAAAAAATGTGAGTTGGAGGCTGCCCCACTCCACCCCCCTCCCCGAGTCTGTCTGAGTGCCCCAGAGCAGCCCCCACTCTCTCCCCCGGTGGAGCTGTGTCCTGCTCGGCGGAGGTACAGGGACACAGGGGTGTTGGCAGCTGAATGAGGGGACTCGGCGGCTCACTGGAGGGTGGGGGGTGGGGGAGGGCTACGGTGCTGGTGGGAATGCGGTGCTGCGGGGAATGCGGTGCTGCGGAGCTGTTGGGGACTCAGCGTGCTCAACCCCCACACTCCTCCGCAATACCGGAGCAGCCCCCCCTCCCTCTCTCCTCCCCCCGGCGGAGTCACAGCGCCCAGATCTCGGGGAGAGAGAGGTGTGTGTGTGTGTGTCCAGCGGTGACTCCTCCTGGTGGAAGCTGGCAACACTGACGGCCTCTTCTGTCAGGAGTGATGTCACTTCTGTCACCACTTACTTCCGTCTCCAATCAACTGCATTCACGCCGCTAAAGAAGTTTCACTTCAATAAACAATTCCAAGTCAATGTGGCTAAATAAACAGCTAGGAATGGAAAGAAAAAGGCATGGATTTTAGATTGCTAAAGTCAGAAGTGAGGGAAATAACATTTGAATATTAAGGAATGCAGCTAAAGTTGCAAAAGAGCAATCAGTGATTAGCAAAAATTGAATATGTAAAAAGGCTTGCAATGGAAAGTAAGGCAAATCTTAAAACAGTTATTGAAGTACATTAATAACAAAAAGACTAGAAGAGAGAAAATAGTGTGAGCTAGGCAGGCAAATTATTGGGATTAGAAGGCGGCATAGATAATAAACACATTACTTCCCTCTGTATATACTGTACCAAGGAATAGAGAGATGTGTGAACTTCCCGCCAAGTTCGCGAGCCATACACAAAAATAATTCCACAGCCTGAAATATGTTTTTTTTGTAAGAGCTAAAACCCTATTTCAGGGTCTGCATGGTTTTTGGATCTAGATTTGCTGATTTAAGTAGAAATAGCTGTGTTAACAGTGAGGGCAGTAAAAGTATGACATTTACTACCAATGGAGACTGTGATGGCAGATACAATAGATCAGGCCTGCACAACTCTAGTCCTCGAGGGCCGCAAACAGGCCAGGTTTTCAGGATATCCCTTCTTCAGCACAGCTGGCTCAATTAGTGGCTCAGTATGACTGAGCCACTAATTGAGCCAGCTGTGCTGACGTAGGGATATCCTTAAAAATCTGGCCTGTTTGCGGCCCTCGAGAACTGAGCTGTGCAGGCCTGCAATAGATATTTTTAAGAAATGGTTAGACATATTTTTAGAAAGGAATGGTACAGTATATACCAAAGGGATATACCAAATAAGTTAAACATAGATGTTTATCCAGGAAGAAATCTGATTGTAAGTACTGGAGACAGGAATAATTTCTTTCCCCTTATGAAATATAATTGGCAAATGTTTCACTGGGGTTTTTTGTTTGCCGTCCTCTGGATTAATGTAAATACTACTATAGGATGAATATCTCAGCTGACTAAATTTAACATATATTAGGTTGAACTTGACGAATGGATGTCTTTTGTCAACCTCCTCTACTATGTAACTATGTAACCTACAAGAAATATGCATTGTATTCTTTATCAATGAATACTTCTGATTTTCTTGAAAGAACAAGACAATGCAAATGCATAGATATAATTACAATGCATGATAATAAATAGTTTAACGAAAACAGACTCCTAGTTTTCTTGTATTCACCAGAACATACTACTGTATTTCTGGAAGACAAAATCAAGGCTAAATTATTGGTTTGAAATAAATTGGGTTAGTATACTAACTCTTCATAGAATCGATGGTTAAATAAATGCTCCATATTTGCAAACCGGAAAAGTCACCATAAAGACACAACAAAGTGATCTAGAAAAGTGCACTTGTCTTAAGTTTCTTGACACAGGGGAATACTGAATGAAACATGGGTGCAACTGCTGTTCAGCCTCAACCTCCAGCAACACAATCAACATACATTAAACTTCTCTGGGATTTGAAAATCCGCCGCCCCTAGGGACTTACATGTGGTGGCTGCCACCCTCCTTCTTCATTATGTCATTTGACACTGCGACGTTGCGTTGCCATGGCAACGAGGCGCTGTCTGACATCCACGGCGTCATTTGACACTGCGGTTCAGGAGGAGGATGCGCCACCACATATTCTATAAATGCCTTCCCATTAGGCCCGATAGACGTGAGAGCGCGGCAAAAGTATATGGGGCTCAGTCGAAGCCCTGATTTTGCCACCTGTGCTGAAGCTCAGACTGGTTGAGCCACCTGCTCTGAAGCTGGGACTGATTCAGCCACCTGTGCTGAAGCAGGGATATCTTGAAAACCTGACCTGGGGGGGGGGGGGGGTTGTCTTGAGGACTGGAGGCTTACTGTATATTTAAATAACATAAGACATAGTTGATTTTAAATTGAAAACTTGACTGAGCAGTATTACAGTATCTCTATTCCTTTACTGTCTTCTGAAGCGTTTCATTTGCATGTCAAATTATTTACCATCACCTGTAACGGCAACCCACTGAGGATGCCAGGTTTTCAATGGCCCTGTACAAGGTGAAAGTGTGACACTTTGGGCCCTGAAGTGTTTTTCCTTCTTTTAAGATAATGAAGCTTAATATGCTTCTGATATATTGGGAAGCAAGGGCCAGATGGCACCACAGCAGCCGTGAGATATTGTGAGACACTCAGAAACTATACGTGAATATATTTTAGGACCTAGTCTTTAATCCCCCCCACATTGAAGTGGTTACGTGATTCCATTTAAGCAAAAACTTATTTCACCAAAGATTGTAGACTTATTTGATGTATAAATGGGAAACAAATTATATATATGCTTTTAAAGAGACACCGCCCTAGGGTGCATTGCAATCTAACTGATTAAATCAAACAATGTTTAAATAAAAAATCCTAATACATAACATATAAGACAGGTGATTACTAGCATCCTATTGTAAATGGTGTTCTATTGTTGAGCTGAAGCTTAATCTAGTGAGATAAACATGCAATATAAAATAATTAAAATACATAAAAATTATGATAAAAGAAAAAATGTCCAAACCACACAATAAAGTCCAGTCACAGTGACCTATTAAAGTGAACCTGCCTATATAATCTCTGGATCTTGGCAGCCTTCTTCTTGGGCACAACAAACTCCCTCCACGTGACCTAAACAGAAAAAAAAAAAAGAAAAAGCGCAGATCCCGGTGTGATAACGTATAAAAAGATTTAATACACCTTGGACATTTACAATTGAACACTCACAAGCATCCGTTTAAATTGCGCGTTGTATGAGAACAATCTCATGCCCCAACATGCTCCTCTGGGACGCTGGTCCTCTGGGACGCTGCTCCGCTCCAACCACGCTGGCAAAACTTTCCCTCTGCGTGGTGTCACCTTGTAAAGTGTCCTCCGGCAACACACAGCTCTGATCTCAAGATCCTGTGCAGAGGGGTTTCCTGGTTCTCTCTGCATGCAGCTGCAATTTACTCCGGCGTCTTTCAGCTTACAAGCAACTCCTCACTGCAACTGTTCTCAATGAACACGTGACACAAGTATATATATATTTGTATATATACACATCAATCAAACCTCCGATGTGCAGAAAGAGGCACAGCACTGATTAGGTATGTGATATATTGTATTCCCAAATATAACCTATTGTAACCTCCTGCTGTCCGGCCTTCCTACCTCTCACCTGTCTCCCCTACAATCTATGCTAAAAGCTGCTGCTAGAATCACTCTACTCTTTCATAAATCTGTTTCAGCGTCTCCCCTGCTCAGTAGCGGATTTCCCATTAGTCCCGATAGGCCCAGGCCTAGCGCGCCCACATTTGGGGGCAGCAAATTTCCCTTTGTTTTTCCCCCCTTATACAGAGGCCACGCTTCTTCCCCACAAATTGCCGGGGGAGAGTGTGGGCCTCTGTAAAGTTCTTACCTTCTCCTTCATGCCGCCCTGTTCCTTCAGCGTTGCGCCGTCAAATGACGCTGCAACGTCACATGGCATCACGTTGCCATGGCAATGTGAGGTCGCAGCGTGATTTGACGTTGTGACACTGAAGAAGGAGGAGGCGGCCCGGGCAGCACCAAGGTAAGTGCCTATGGGCAGAGGATTTGTGAACCCGCCACTGTTTGTGCTGTAATCCCTCTCCTGGCTTCCTATCAAATTCCGTATTAGGCCTTGATTATACCAAGTGCTGCAGGGCAGCAGCGCTATTCTGTGACGTCAAATCAGCACTGCCGCCGGGCAGCATCTTAATTATACCAGGGAGACAGGGCAGAGGAGGCTTGGAGGCGTGACAGAGTGACAGAGCTGTGGCCGTGAGTGGTTCGCCCTCATTGGCTGAACCGCTCACGTGACACGTCCGTCGCCAGAATTTTTTTTTTAATTATTATTTTCCCCAGCTGTCCGCTTTGCAGTTTGGATTTATGCTACTTGTTTTGGCGCCACACGGCACAGCTACACACGACGCCATGTGCGTTTTTGGGTATAATAACGGCCTAACTTACAAAATTCTTCTGATCTATAGGCTACACACTCCTCTTCCCCATCTTACAGCTCAGCCCTATTTTCTCACCATACACCTGCTCGCCTTTGGCGTTTTGCTCAAAGATGTCTTCTTTCTACCTCTTTTTCATTTGAAGCCCAAAACCTTTCATAGTTACTGCCCCACCCCTCTGGAATGCCCTTCCCCATAATATGCGACAAGCACCCTCTTTCTTCACCTTAAAGGTCTGTCTTAAGACACAGCTCTTTAACGAAGCATATGGGTAGTTAGTTCCCTTGGCTAGTAATATACATCTCATACACACTTACCATGACCCCTTGCATACACACTTACCAGAACAACCTCCTACTTGTCTCTATACATTTTCTCTTACCACTTAGATTGTAAGCTCTTCAGGGCAGGGACTCCTTTTCCTAATGTTTATTTTTATGTCTAAAGCGCTATTATGTCTCCTATTATTATGTCACGTGTATTACTGCAGTAAGGTGCTAAGAACATGAATGGCGCCATACAACTAAAACTATATACATACATACTGTAAAAGTTTTAACAGGGCCGGCCTTAAGGCAAGGCGAGCAAGGCAGTTGCCTTGGGCCCGTGCCTTCGGGGGGCCCCACGCTACCTCATCTCCATCTTCCTGTCAGCGCCAGGATCCAAATTCGGCCCGACCTGAGAGGGAAGAGCTGGAGGAGGCAACGCAGCATCACATATCGCTGTGACGTAATGATGTCGCAATGCTGCCAGAGGAGGGGTGATGCTGGCTGGAGGAGGGGCCCCACTGTCAGCTTGCTGCCTTGGCCCCGGAAGAGGTAAGGCTGGTCCTGCATACATACCCAAGTTGAGGGGTGCTCAACTAAAGTCCTCAAGCCCCCGCCCCCCCAACAGTGAGGTTTTCAGGATATCCCTGCTTCAGCATAGGTGACTCAGAGGCTCAATCAAAGACTGAATCACCTGTTCTGAAGCAGGGACTGATTTAGCCACCTGTGCTGAAGCAGGGATATCCTGAAGACATGTTGGGGTGTCTTGAGGACTGGAGTTGAGCCCCCCTGCACTATAGAAATTTCATTAGTGTGGGTACAGTGATCAAAATGGGCACTAGAGGGGTCTCTGTAAACTAGTACACAAATTAAGTACTGTATAATAAATAAAGTCCATCAAGTGAGAAAAGCTCCATAAGGAGCTGAAATGTTGATATGGTGAGTGCTTGTCCCATGGACACACACCTATGTATATATATGTATATATATATATATATATATATATATATATATATATATATATATATATATATATTTACACACACACAGTGGTCGACAAATCACCAAAAAATCTACTCGCCACCTAGTACCACACGTGTGCTGCTTGGGCCAATAGGAGCTCGTCACGATGTTAAATCCACTCGCCCGGGGCGTGCAGATGTATAGATTTGTTGAACACTTTTAATATATATATATATTTATATATATATCCACCACCCAGAAGTGAAATCAAGGGTAAAATCCTGCTGAACCAGGGGGCCGCAGTTGGGGGGGGGGGGAGGGGGGAGGAGGTAATTGGTGTGTGTGTGTGTGTGTGTGTAACCCTTCTTGTCCAGCTCTAAAGAAGTTTACACTGAGTTGAACTATTTACATGGCAATGCTCAGTCTCTCAGACCTGTTCAGGGTGCTGTGCCGGTGCAGGCTGAGCGTGAATAAGCAGATAGAATAAGGATTTGCACCGGGAACTTTTATATTACAAACAAGAGCTTTATTCATATCCATTGATAATGCTCACCATACAAAATGTACTTCACTTCAGACATTAACTTAAGACAAACACTATGGTTACTCTGTGCTTCTTCCCCTGGTAGCTCTCACTCCTACGCTGGGTAGGTACTTGGGCTTGTTTCTCTTTGTACTGGTTAGACCAGGGGTGCGCAAACTTTGTGTGCTGCGCCCTCCCTGCCTTCCATCCCCTGTGCTCGCGCCCGCCCCTCCCTTACCTAAAATCCGGCGTCAAATGGCGCGCAGGGTCATGTGACGTCACTTGACCCGCAGCATCATTTAACTTGCGTTACCATGGTGACGCATTGCCGAAGACAAGGTAGGAGACACTGCAGTGGCCTCACGCGATCCCCCGGCACTTAATTTAAATGCCGAAGGGCAGAGCGCGGGGCCTCTGCAACCACCGAGCCCCCCCCGTCCCTGAAAAAGGAGAGGAGAGAATCCAGTCTAGCAAGGAATGGTTGTGAGATTTCAGGTTTGTCCGTGTGGGTTGGGAAATGAGTTGCGTTAGGTTAAGTGACTTGAGTTGTATCTGGATTTTGTGTTATTTAGAGTCGAGCCAATTGTAGTTGAAATCCCCAAGAACTAGCAGCTCACTCTTCTCATTCAGAGAGGAAATGGGGCCAAGAAACTGGGTAATATCAGACAGAGACTGTAGAGGGCACGTTCCTGAACTGAAAACAATAAATAGTGACAGGATGTCCTTAATACACATACTGTAACTACACACTTATTTACACGACTCACATGAGGCCCTCTACCTGAAACTCCAATGAATCTGCTTCTAGAACATTTATTTATCTATAAAATGTTTTACCAGGAAGTACTACTTTGAGAGTTACCTCTCGTTTTCAAGTATGTCCTGGGCATAGAATTATAACAATACATGGTTACATTAAATGAACAGTTATACAGTACAGTCAATACACAGACATTTCATGGACAGTTGAGTTGGAAAATTGGGTACAGGGGATAAAAGGGCTGGTGAGTTTCAGATTCAAATAGAGCAGCTTTAACATCACCAAACGGCTCACACCCTTTGGCTGCTCCACAGGCTGTCCACGTTTGGGGCAACGCAGATGTAGACTGAAGGGGTTCAATTGGGTGGAGCTATACATACCCTTCTATCTCCCTATGGTGACATCACTGCTCACCATCTAAGCAAAACAGTGAAAATATTGGGTGCGCCTACACATACTGTACAAATAGTGACGTGTTATATTCAAGTGACAATATTATACACAGTAGTTTTAGTGATAAATATGTGACTTTAAAAAATAAATAATGTGACGAGTGCACAGTGAAAAAAATATAACAATGAACATTTGCAACTCCCTGATCAAACCCACTGGTAGGGACTCCCCTCGTAGGTCCATATGGACTCTGGATTTCTGCAAAACTCCATGGGGAGCATGGGATGAATGCATAAAAAAGAAGGAAAAAACACAAGTGCCGATGTTTTCAGTTCAGTGACTAGATGCAAATTGTGGCTCTTATGTCTTGCCTACTTATTACTTCTCACCAGACATCCTACATCACACGAGGGGTGTGGGCAATACAGAGTGATCCCACCCAGTTAACATTTGCAACTCCCTGATCAAACCCACTGGTAGGGACTCCCCTCGTAGGTCCATATGGATTCTGGATTTCTGCAAAACTCCATGGGGAGCATGGGATGAATGCATAAAAAAGAAGGAAAAAACACAAGTGCCGATGTTTTCAGTTCAGTGACTAGATGCAAATTGTGGCTCTTATGTCTTGCCTACTTATTACTTCTCACCAGACATCCTACATCACACGAGGGGTGTGGGCAATTCAGAGTGATCCCACCCAGTTAACCCATTAAGGCTCTTAACCCGATAGTAGTCCCTAGAGGGGATGTATATATATATACAATTTATTTCTTTTTCTCACTGATATTTACCATTATTTGATGGACAATATTAGCACATAATAAAAAAACGTTTGCACTTTTTGTATTGTGGTCTTTTTATCAGCATACAAAAATATTGTACTGTAAATGCTTTAAATCCATTGCTATTTATTTTGAAAACACACATTGCAACACAGAACAAAGGAATCGCAAAAGAAAGAAAAGATGAAATAGCAAAATTGATGGTCTTCATGGTAGATTAGAATGACTGGCGGTGTGCTGCTGTGCCTTCTTGGAACATATTTGGTATCTAATATTAATAAATGCATTGAAACAGGATCATTTTCTCTGAGTGACATAAAAGTCAGTGACAGGCTGACTGGACCTAGGTCCTTGATTTTCATCATCTGGTCACATTCTTCTTTACATGTTTCTGTAATTATAAACAGATTTTAAATAAAGGAAACAGCTCTTTCCTTTTCATAACACCTCCAAGCTGACAATATTGATACCTTTAGGGACTGCTATATCCAGACTGCTCACATTTCAGCTCAGATTACTTGGTCTTATGTACTGTTTGTCCACTGGGACTATATACAGACATTTCAACTTGCAGAAAGCTTCTAAAACAATGTGAATATTTTTCTATTCATTGATCATTTTTAGCTGCTTTACTAAACCAAAACTTGCACTCAACCTGCTATTTCACATATTTACTGGATTTATTTTATTATAAGATGTTAAACATGATTTTTATTTAGGTTTTTCAAGCGGCAACTGTGAACTTCACCAGCTTATCAAAATAAGCTTTGCACCGTTCTTTTTCGTATATGTACGAATATATATATATATATATATATATATATATATATATATATATATATATATATATATATATATATATATTATATATATATATATATTATATATCTCAATGGACATGTTCTCAGGTATGTTGACAGATTGCTCACATGTCCCTTTGCACATGTAACATAGCCTTATCCTACAACAGTGGTCCTCAACTCCAGTTCAACCCCCAACGGGTCGCGTTTTCAGGATATCCCTGCTTCAGCACATGTGGCTCAATCAATCAGTCTCTGCTTCAGTACAGGTGGTTCAATCAGTGTCTCAGTATTTGACTGAGCCAATGATTGAGCCACCTGTCCTGAAGCTGGGATATTCTTAAAAGCTGACCTGTTGTGGGGTCTTGCGGACTGGTGCTCAGCACCCCTGTCCTACAACACCGTGACCTATAACTACTTAAGTGAATAAGGCATTAACTTAGGAAAAATAAGTCCGCTATTGTTATACCTGTAGGTAACGTCCTTTTTTCTGTGCCCCGATTTAACAGGGCATAGAGATATTAGGCCAAAGTGTTCATTAGCACAGCCTTAGGATTTCCATCTGTGGCATATTTCATATAAATATATGAAATCATTGGGATCCTTTCATTATTTGATTTTTTTTTTTTTTTTTACTAAAGGAGTAAGTTGTTAAGAAGTGTGATAATATTGTAGTTTGTAGCTCCACAATTGGGCCCTACTCCACGTTTTTCATTTAAATTGTGGACTTTTATCCTGGAGGAAAGAAAGGCAATCAGATCAAAATAAAAACAGATCATTTCACTTTATGTATCGTCTTACTGTTGGCCACTGCCGTAACTCAACATTTTTGCATCTTTCAACCATGCTTATCCTAAAAAAAAGGTGTTTCCACCTGAAATGAAGAATTTACATTCACCTTGGTACCATATGTAACATTTATTTAATTTTCGTGTATGTTAGACCAGGGGCGCTCAACTCCAGTCCTCAAGCTCCCCCCCAATAGGTCTGGTTTTCAAGATATCCCTGCGTTAGCACAGGTGGCTCAATCAGTCCCTGCTTCAGCACAGGTGACTCAATCAGAGGCTCTGTCTTCGACTGAGTCTCTGATTCAGCCACCAGTGCTAAAGCAGGGATATCCTGAAAACCTGACCTGTTGGGGGGACTTGAGTAGAGCTCCCACGTGTTAGACCACGACTCATGCAAACTTTGCTAAGGTTGTGGATTTCACAGTAAATATGTTTTTATACAAAGGAAGCAAATATATCCCTATAGATAATCTCCCTTCGGTATGTAAATTGCAGATCATCATTGCACAAGTAAGAAGGATATATAATATTGTTGTTAGCTTTCCCTGCTGGATTAAATAGCTTTTACTAGAGTTTTCTGTGTTGGCCTATGTATGAAAGAGCAAATTTCTTGTTCTGCCAAGAAGTTGATAAAGAAATGTAGGGTTCTAAAATGGGTTTCTAGGCAGCTTTTCCAAAAATACTGGACACAATGGTGACCGGTGCAACACGCTCGAGACACACACACACACACTTCTCCATGCTGTTTCCTCCACTCCTTGGCCCCACCCGAGGCTCCTGACACCTCCCCACCCCCAGGCTCCTGATTGGCTGCATTACACAGCATTATCCAATCAGGATGGATGAAGCTGCCCTGCCCCCTAGCAACAGCCTTGCTCGGGGAAATCCTGCTGCCCCCTGAAGCCGGTCAGGTCACATTGTCCGAGAGGTAATACTGGACGCATACATGTCTAGTACTGTACTAATTAGTACCTCAATTTTTTTACTGGACAGCGTGTCCAAATACCGGACAGTCTGGTTCAATACTGGACACCTGGGAACCCTACGTAGTTCTAAAGGTCTAAAAGATACAGGGCCATATTTACAACCCATTTAAGTTGCCTTATACGTTCATTTCATTTGAATGGGACAAAAAGTGTCTTACTTTATCTTATGCCGCTTAGTAAAAAATCCCTCACAGTCCCGCCAAGCAAATTAATGGGGTTACATAATGGCTTCAATCATTTGTAATCATTTTTCAAAGTACTTGGAACATGAAAACCTTAAACTGGAAAAAATTTCACTTCCTTTAGCTATTCCTTGAAACTGTAGTTATACTATTTTTAGTATTTTCGGCAAACCCCGCGCCCCCCCCCCCCCCTTCTTTCCATTCACCTACTTAAGGCCAAATTCTATATAATCCAAAGCGGCCGTTTGAACTGTTTTTTCCCGAAAATCCCCATTGAAGTGAATGAGGATTTTCAGCTGACAACGTCCCAAACAGACACGTCAAACAATATATCATATAATATGCCCCTTAGACCAGCGATGCGCAAAGTGGGTGGCGCGCCCCCTAGGAGGGGCGCAAGATTCGCTGCGAGGGGCACAAGATTTGCTGTCGGGGGGTGCGGGGTTTACAGAGGCCCCGCGCGCTTCCTGAAGGCATTCCAATTAATGCCGGGGGAGATGCAAGGCCTCTATAAACTTCTTCTTACCTTGATTCAGACGGCTCCTGGTGACGCGTCGCCATGGCAGAGTGGCGTCAAATAACGCAGCGGGTTCATGTGATGTCGTGTTGCCATGGAAACGTGACGTCATGACGCCAGGATGTCTGAGTCAAGGAACATGGGGGGCACAAGGAGAGGGGGACAGCCGGCAGGGGGGCGCAGGGGAAAAAGATTGCGCTCCCCTGCCTTAGGCTGCGGTCCCAGTAACAGCCTGTGCGCACGGCGTGGCGTGCACTGTGCGTGTAAGCACCGCCCCTCAATGGAGCTGCGCCCAGTACGCACCATCACGCAGAAGGTTCTGCCGCACCATGCTGCAAGGTTTTTCCCAACTCAATCAAATTGAGTTTACTCCTAGCGACGGAGACGTGGCCACGCCCCCACCGCCGGTTCACCCAACGAGGGCCAACCAGCCGCGTGACGTAATGGCCACGCCCCCGCAAATCCCAGACCACGCCCCCTCCCGTCGCAAGATTCTCCTCTCCCTCACAGACCGCAGATCTCGGTTAGCGCTGTGCACGTTCCGACCCCCCCCCCCCGCCGGGCGCGCGTGTCACAGACATTACTGGGACCGCAGCCTTAGACCTCAAGTAGGATGATAGCATCCTTAGTTACAGTATAGTGATGTTCCTTTTGGGAAATTGGGATTACTAGGGCAGTGGCAGAGGAAACAGATGAGAAATAATTTTGTTTCACAGAAAACAAAAAGAACAATAATTTCTATAAATATCAGTATGTTTCTTTAAGAAGATAAATGATTCAAGTTGTGTAAGAAATCGTTCAGTTTTCTGAGCCAAGTGAGGCTTCCTATTCTGCCATACATTCTAATTTAGGGTCTGCAATATTGTATACTCACTGTATTATATATTCATGTGGCCTTAGTGACTACTATAATAACAATGGTCACACTCACACATTGATACAGGATCCACACCGACTCTTGCAACTACCATTCCTATTATCTATCACTGCTGAAGACCCATTTTAATTTCTACACAACATTTCTTTGGGTTCAAATCTTTTACCAACACTGGACTCCTGCAAAGAAAGAACGCAGCAAATACATTATGGAAAGTAAAAAAAATAATGAAAAGTTGGAGTGAAGAATGTGTCATTAAAAAAGAAAGCCTGTTACACATTTCATACCAAATTGCAAATAAACATGCCTAGTAATTAACATTTTTATTAGAAAAATGACTTATGCTTGTTAAATTAACATGCATAGAGATTTCATTAATATGCAGCAGAACTTATCAGAATATAAAGCTATCAGCAGTGCAAACATATGTTCATACACACGGGCTCAGTGTATTCATGTATCCATACACAAGGACTCTAAATGCAAATTTGTCATTGATTTAGAGACCTCAAATTGCAAAAGGAAAGCAAATGAAATGAGTAAAGTTTGATGATGGGAACGCCGTCCGTCCCTAGGTAAGTAGATTCATCATCTGTTGAGTGTTTGGTGTATTGTTGATTAACAAGAAACAACTTTTGATAATTTAGGAAGTGACAAAAAGTGAAATTACGCGCAGCTCCAAGATTTATATGCTATATTATATATGTACATTTTTTTTGTAATCCTAGGGGCTTAATATATATTACAGAATGTATATGCCTGCATTTGAATTATTGTACATTTGCCAGAATGAAAGCAACTAAAAGAGGAAGTGAACGAGAAGAGGAAATTGAGATGAGAAATGGAAGCAATATTACATGGATACTTTTAATATAGGCTTGGACCTCCAAACTTTTAATTTAAAACCAGTCCACATTTTGCCAGTTCAGGTTTTATGCCAAATCTGGGCAAAATATAAACTGTAGTGTGGTTGGTTGACATGGCAGTAACTGCCTAAAAGGTAGAAAGTGTGTCCTAGATTGCAAGCTCCTTGGGACAGGCACCTAATTTCTATTGTCTCAGTTTGTCGTAACATTTCTGGACTCTTTTGTCATACTTTGTTATTGTCCTCCCTCCCGCATTATACTGCGCTGTGGAATATGTTGGTGCCATACAAATAAAAGGTAGTAATACTAATAATAACACAAAGTGTATATATATATATATATATATATATATATTGCATAGCAGAATTTAAGTAGCAACCTGATCATCAAATTAGAAAAGGTGCCCTGGATGAGTTAGGAGAAAGTTATTGTGGTTTATTGCCCTTGTATCCGCATTGTCCTTTACTCTGAATCTGTACAGTTGGCTGGCATCAGAGATGGGCGAATGTTTTTGGCGGATTTGAATAACCTCGGATCGAGCAGTTCCGTTGGTCCGCGGATTTCAGCGAATCAGTCTCAAAAGGGTGATTCGTCTTTTTTGATATTTGTTTTTTTTTAGCACTGTCGCTCCAATCAGCAGATTCCATAATCTGTTGGAAGATTTTAAGAATCCTCCAATGGATTGCGGAACCCGCAGATTGGATTCTTGAAAATCCGTGCGAATTGTATCCAATGGCGGTTTTGGATTCAACTGCAAGGATTGAAACTGGAACAATTCGTTGACAGATTTTACACAGCGGAACAGATTTTGAATGGAAAGCTTGTGAAATTCCGGAAAACAGATTTTGACAGTTTCGCCCCTCTCTTTGGCATGCAGGAAATTTTAAGACTTTAAAAAATAATTGAAAACTACTTTTATGTGTCTGTTATTTTTAAGGCTTGAACACATTAGATATATCACTGTCATTAATAAACTGGACTGATTCTATATATAGCACCCTTGCTAAATTTTGGAAAATCCCTGCATGTCAGCCCTGTAGCGGCAGGCAGTGTAGGGGGTTAAACCCTCACCAGTCGTCGGTTAATAATAATAATAATAATAGCATGTTCTTGTATAGCGCTGCTAGTTTTACGTAGCGCTTTACAGAGATATTTGCAGGCACAAGTCCCTGCCCCACGGAGCATACAATCTATGTTTTTGGTGCCTGAGACACAGGGAGATAAAGTGACTTCCCCAAGGTCACAAGGAGCTGACACTGGGAATTGAACCAGGCTCCCCTGCTCCAAACTCTCAGTGCACTTTTAAAGGTTAGAGTTGGCCCTGCCTTAATTCTAAAAAATTGCTAGATGGTCACATGGTAATGGTGTGACCAGGTTGCAACATTTATTCTGCCCAGATACTGGTGTAGAATGTTGGCCACACTCCCTGAGTATAAAAGGCGGGTATCCATCATTTTGTAGCCAGACCCCAATTACCATCGGGAGGATTCCCTTTACCATCCAAGAGTACTATAGGGAGGTCTCCAGGTTATCCTGATCTGGAAAGGACATCTTTATGTTTGTTTTTAGCATAGAGACAGTAATCCAGTTTAGGGGCTCCCAAGAAAGAAAGTGGACAGTGACTCTACTACAGGAGGGAGTAGTCTCCATCTGCAGGACTAGGAAGAGGCCTGGGTAGGCTGCTTACAATTCCTAGACTAAAGGATTTAGGTCAGTGTAAGGCAGGGTAAAAGGCTCTTAAATGGAATGAGCCACTACGTGACTCGTAGTGTGAGGAGCTGGGAGAAGACTTTCTGATATGCTATAGATGCCACATTCACAAGAGTTGTGTTCTTAATAATAATAATTAATTTTATTATGAATGTCTATGAAGAGGATGTCTTACTGTAAGTTCAATAAATTCAAGTTAAAAGTTCCTGGCGCCCTTTTATTCTGCACCACTCCTTTACCTGTAGCCTGTACGGATCCTGAAGCCTTTCCTGTTGACACAATCAGGTGAGCCACTGAGCACTAATATCTTATTTTAAGGTCACAACCCTGTTTAAAGACTGTTCTAATGACTCCCTTTTCACTGTACACCCCATCCCTCCTAGTAACTAGTAATAATAATAACAAATGTATTTCATAAAGCAATTTTCTACCAATCTCAAAGCTCTTCACAATTACAGGATAGCATGTGGTAAGCAGCACTGTATATAGGATTTCTTACAGACACAGACCCTGAGTTTGCAAGCTATGCTTTTGGCACCTGAGGCACAGGGAGATAACGTGACTTGCCCAAGGTCACTAGAAGGTGACAGTGGGAATTGAACCAGGCTCCCCTGCTTCAAACTCAGTGTTGATATTTACAGAGTCTGCGCCTTCAGCCCACAGGTAGAATGTGCATATTGTGTGAGTCAACGGCTACATTAAAATAAATAATAAAATAGAAGGTTGTGACCTTACTTTTCCAGTTTTGCACAAAACAGGGGAGTAAATGGGACCTACAGTAAGAAGTGTTTGAAAATAAGACTGATCGTATATTCAGTGCGATTGTGCTAGCGAGCGCTACAAGCACACATGCTTCATGCCTCTGAGGCCGCCCCTATTGTCCGCGCACGGACGACGGAGCACGATGGTGCGACCACGTTTTGATAAGACAAAAAATGTTGTCTTTTCAAAGGCGGCCGCGTGACGTCCGCGTCATGTGAGCGGTTCAGCCAATGAGGGCGAACCAGCTTCGTGACGGGTCTGCCACGTTTCCCCAATCTCCTGCAGCCAAGTTCACAGATCGCTAGGGCTGCAGGCGTGCGCGAGGCTATGCGCTCCGTCGCGTGCGGGCGTGCAGGTAGTAGGATCTAAGCCTAAGAATGGATGGAAGGAAATTCTTTAAGCGTGCAGCAAGTGGGGGATGGAAGACTGGGTTTGTGGCACACAGGACTGCTGATATAGAGCATGCATACATTTCTAATTAAGTGGTTTACTGGCTATGCACTTTAACCCAGGCTGTGCTTAAAAGCTGTGTAATACGACAGGCATATGATTATAGGGGCCCATGTTAAAATGGACAAGAAGCCAAAGGTGACACACTGCTCATTTGCATATCATTACCCAGAATCCCTGGCTGCAGTGGAAGCGCTGAATGAGAGATAATGGGGAAAGGCAGGATTGCAGACCTGTCTGAGACATGTGAATACAGTATACTTACAAGTGGCATACTATTTTTATTTGCTGTAACTTAACTATTGTAAGATACTATAGATATTTCCATTGTTAAAGCATACATAGCTTTCTAAATTGCTATTTTAAGATCCTTTTCCACATCTAATGCAAACACTTGCTCTTATCAGGTTAAGACTTCTCACAGCCTAAAACCAACCAATTGGGTAATCTAGAATCATATTCTGGAATCCTGTCGAAAACTGGGTCCCCAAATCCTGTTAATGTTTGCTAAATCGGCCCAGGGATCTCTGTGACCAGTTCAAGAAGAAAATGAGGCTACTTTCAGACACTATCTCCTTCTAAACCAGGGATCTTCGACTGAGCTACTGATTGAGCCACCTGTGCTGAAGCAGGGGAAATCCTGAAAACCTGCCCTGTTGTTGGCCCTTGAGGACTGGAATTGCCCAGCCCTGTTCTAAACTATTAATTCATTATATGTTTGACTAGGGTAAAGACACGCACTGCTCCTTTTTTCCAATTTTCAAGAGAAAATTCACGGCATGAACATAACACTCGCTTGTGATCTTTCTTTAAGTATGAACAAAGAGTTCCGTGACTGTTACAGCTATCTTTATAAGAGATAAGGATCAAATATATTTTTCACAGTCTTATGTGACTAGTTTCATGAAAATTGATCAGGTCTAACAAGTCGCAGTCCCAATGAAGCTAAGGTTAAAGATAATTTATACATGATATTCTTAATTTTATTCTGAGCCCTTTTATTACTATATAGGACTTTATGACTTTAAAGAAAATGTCAGTAGCGGCAAATGACATTGTACTGAATAATCTACATAAGAGGGAAAATACATTTAAAACTATTTCACAGCAGTATTGCTGTATGCTGCTGGATCTTCACTGCTGTCAACTGGGTTGTCCCCTACTAACACCGGCAAAGGGCAGTCATTTTTATGTTTTTATTCTCCATTACAACCTTGGTCACTCTCCAAATCAACCTCAGAAAATGGAAAGACATGTTCCTCACTAGTTTGACCCTGTTCTAATGAGCCTTGGGCTGCCTCCTCTGTTAATGACCATAACTCTAGAAAGTTGGGGAAATCTCTACCGAGCATTACCTCGTGGGCTAATATGGGTACTACACCCACTCGGTAATTTAGGGTACCACACTGGGTTCCAATATTTACCTCAGCTGTGGGATATTCCCTTTTATCACCATGAATGCAAATAATTTCCATTTTCTGTATATTATCTATTTTCACGTTGGGTATTACAGGTTTTGCTACTATGGTGACCATACTTCCTGAATCAAGCAGTGCTCTAGACATTTTCCCATTCAGCTTCACATAGCATAAAGGAAAATTATTACCACCATCATTATTAGTAGATCCAATACATCCACAAAATGAGTATGGTCCCATCTTTTCACCCACATTGTATTTCATGAGTTCATCTTTAAATGGGCAGTCCTTGACTGTATGACCAACCTCATTACATGTAAAACATTTTATAACATAATCTGACCCCCAATAAATTAATTTTCCAGATCTGCTATGTCTGAATGTGCCCCTGGCTCCTGGAGTAGTGTCCCTGGGATCTTGGGAATATCCCTGTTGCTCTCCAGTTTCCCTTTAACCCTGAACAGTCTTACAAGGTCTTGCAGGATCTTGGGCCTTGGAATTGCGGATTTGTTCTGCTGGAGCAGGGCGTAGGAGTTCTCCTGCAGCAACATATCTCTCCACCAAAGCAATCAGCTGGTCCACTGTAGGGGGGTCGCTTTGACTGACCCACCGACGCAGGGTAGCAGGAAGACCCCACAGAAAGCGGTCCATCACTAAAAGCTCCACAATGTGGCTGGCTGAATTAACCTCAGTGTAACAGGGGACTTATCCCTGTTCACAAATGTGCCTCTAATCCAGCAGTGTGGTGGTTAATTGCTGGTAGGCAATTAACTAACACCACCTGGCTGATTACAGGTGTTAGAAAAAGACTGCCTCTGAGACAGGAAGGGAGACTCCTGAGCACACATGTGAGCTGAACAAGGAGACAGACGTCTTGAGCCTGCCAGAAGAGACTGCACGTTGCCAGCAAGACACAAGGGAAAGTACTTCTAAACTTGGATCCTGACATTGCCTTATCGCACAAAGGTGTGGACACCAGGAGAACAAAGAAGCCTTCCTCTACAAGAAAACAGATAAGACTTTTCTTATAAGACTATTATCTATGTCTTTATTTCTATATAAATGTCCCTATGACTTGGGCCGGTGAATCGTAACCACACAGTTAAAGAGAGCTGGACTACAAGAGTACAGTATATATACTCCAAAGTGGAGCGGATTTTTTTTGCTGATTTACATGTTTGCTGTGTTTAAAGTGACAGGCGCAATAAAGCCTTATTTTAATTTCACCTTCAAACGGTCTCCTTTGCATACCTCTGAACACGTCTCTTACACTCAGGTTGAAGCCACTTTTGGGTGAAGGTGTATGGGGTCAAACATTTGGGATCTTGCAGCCTTGTCAGAGGAATACGACCATAAGTGGAACTTTTGAGCCCGTACTGTAGCAGTCACTAGTCTGGTCCTAGTTAGTACCCTGTCTCGCACCTTTCCCCTGCGGTGCGTGACAGGTTTTCAGGCAGGCTGTGAAATTTGAACTCAAAGTTTGCGACGGAGGTGTGGCCACGCCCCCGCCGGCGGTTCATCCAATGAGGGCGAACCAGCAGCGGGACGTCATGGCCATGCCCCCGCAAATCCACCATCACACCCCCTCCCGTCGCAAACGTTCCCTCTCCTCTCAGACCACAGATCGGGGTGTAGCGCTGTGCACGTGCCACCCCCCCGCTGGGTGCGCGTGCGACAGTGCTGACTGGGGGCTCACCCTTAGTCTCTTGCTGAGCAGCGATAGTGGCAGCTTGCTGTTAGGCAGCGTTCATCTGCTGCTGTGTAAAGTTAGTCTCTTGCTGTGCAGCGATAGCCTGCTGTTGTACAGCGTTAGTCTGCTATTGTACAGATGCAGACTGGATCAATACCTTGACAACTTCCTCCATGGTGAGTTTGAAGTAGTTTTATACCCTCAGATATATAGTGGGGGTTCCCGCATTCGCCACCAAATGTGACAAAATACCCTCTCTGGCTGAAGGGTTCTTGTCTGGGAGAAAGGGGAGGAAAATGTCCTGCTCAGCTAAGAATATTTTTTCTATCTAGAGATGTGCTATCAGGGACAACAAAGCATGTATACAAATGGGGGAGGAAAGATCCCTAAATGATGCACTCTACTCAACTAATCAAAATAATACATTTTTATTTAAATTCGGTAAACATTAGAAGTGATTAAAACCTAAAGGGATGTGCTGTGGGGAAATCCAATATATAGATTTCTCTGTTTGTCGAATGGTATAGGTATATTAACCCCAGAATAGCCAAACATGCTGGGTGTATCTTGCAATAAATGCAAGGTGTAAAAATTACAGCCAATCGTAAGTACAGTGTGTATACAGTCGCTGAGATAGACCCCTGTGGGGTTGTAGTATGAAATTCAGGTTACACCAAGGGGACACAACATATGTTCAATTTCAGGGTATTGAACATGTCTCTTTGGGACTTCGCGGAGGGGACATTGACAATGCCCTGCTAAGAAGGGAGGCAAGGTGGATCTTTAACCTGGGAACACAATCCCCGAATAGGTTAAATGAGGATTTCAACTACTCTGCATTTTTATAGCAACAACAATAGTTTCGTGTTCTCATGACAATGGTATAAGACATTAACCTATGATGTGAGGTGAAATAGATCTATTACAGATCTCACATGAGTTTAATGTGGTACCTTGATCTTATGCTCTATAAAAGGTATAACACACCTAACATTACATTTGTATCACTATATGTATATTGACTATGATGTTATTAGGGCATTAAGCCAAATATTGTAGCAGTAAAACAATAACAACACAAGTCATTCTTGTCTGGGAGCCTTAAAACCCACTGGGGCTATGCACTAAGCAGTGAGCTTTTGCGGCCGATTGGGAAATGTTTACTCGCCTGTTACAAAGTGAAGCCAAAAATATGCCAGATCGACCAAGCTTTCCCCCCCCCCCGCCCCCGCTATCGTGCTTAAACTTGTAAAGCGCGATAGCTGATAGAAAAAAAAACTGCTTGTAAGAGCTGCATGGAGACACTGCGTCTCCATGCACGGCTCTTACAGGTGATCGTGAAGTATAAATATACATTTTAATAATGGTGTACATGTGCAGGGAGTCTCCTGTGCTGAACCGCATTGATTTCAGCCTCAGAGACCCCCTACTTCATGAGATACAGGCCCTGTTATGGGGTGCCGGTATCCCCTGTGCTTTTAAATCTCCCGAGTCACGTAACCGGGGGATTTAAATCCTGCATGGGGGATACCGGCACCCCATAACGGGGCCTGTATCTCATGAAGTAGGGGGTACCCAAGGCTGAAACCAATGCGGTTCAGCTCAGGAGACCCCCTGCTCATGTACACTAGTATCAAAACACACATAACAATAAAAATAATTAATTACGGTAGCGGGTATCCCAGAGGGAGGGAGTCTGTCCTGTCCTAGCAATGGCCTGGCTACTACCCCCTATGAGGCTTCTGCCCTTTCTAAATACTCTGAATTTCACATAATGTTACCCCAAAGAATATTCTGCAACTCATGAACATGAATAATCAAAATCTATATAAAAATGGGGGAAATAGAAATGCAAATACTTTCCTTATGTGTGTCTGTAATGTAAAAAGTTACTACTGCAGAAAATATATTACAAAAACTCTGGTAGACTAATAAGGAATGATGCTCTACATGAAGACTCAACAGACGATTTAATGGCTTGTTTTTGTGGAAGTGAATTCATTAGAGGAAAAAAGCAGAAACAAATAAATTTCAGGTACACGAACAGGTAATCCTTCATCAGATTTGGTTTGGTGTAAGTGCGAATAATCTATGCAAGGTTAGCAGTCATAATTAAAAGAAGAAAAGATAGGATGAGAGGATTTTTTTTCACATCATTTCCGGTCATGTTATCTCTGTTGACTTTTCAATGTCTGAATCATCAGTGCATTGCAGACATTAATTCTGCCTGGCCTTGTCAGTACTGGAAACCTAACACATTAATCTGTCCATTGAAATGACGTCAACACTCAGTGTCAATTCTGTCACTGTGTGTCTCATCTATCAGCATGAATACTTCTTAAAAAAGATAATAAGATGAAACACAAAAACAGTACTGTAACAAATCAATTTCCAATAACACATATTCTTCATAGTATGTCAGGGAGGTTTCCTCAGGTCAAAGACACAAAGAAAATAGGGGAGCACAGGGTGAACAGTAATAGATGTAACTCCTGTTGGGAGTTTAACACAAAATGTGCCAGGTGAGAGAAAATACTCAAAGAACAATGGTGAGGTGCTTATGTACTTGGCTTGGTGCACAAGGGGTTAAATACCCCAGTCAAAGCACCAGCACCCAAATGCCAACAAACAATAGAGAGGTGAATGGAGATATATATATATATATATATATATATATATATATATATATATATATATATATATATATATATATATAGAGCGAATAAAGAAGAACAATAGGCACTCCGTCTGGAAATTCAAAATGATGGGTGCAAATCCTATAGAGCAGTGGTTCCCAACTCCAGTCCTCAAGGACCACTAACAGTGCAGGTTTTAAGGCAATCCTCTCATTAGCACAGGTGGCCCAATTATTGTGACTGAACCACCTGTGCTCAAGCCGGGGTACCCTTAAAACCTGCTCTGTTACTGGTCCTTGAGGACTGGGGTTGGGAACCACTGCGATAGAGAATACATAGGCAATACGATACCGTGTTTGAGATGAATATCAAGAGGCAGCACTCCAAAAGGTAGTCAAAAAGCTTTGACATCATAACCAACGTTTCGGTCCTACGTGCGGGACCTCACATCACCTTGAGAAAGGTCCCGCACGTAGGACCGAAACGTTGGTTATGATGTCTTGATAATACAAAGCTTTTTGACTACCTTTTGGAGTGCTGCCTCTTGATATTCATCTAAAACACGGTATCGTATTGCCTATATATATATATATATATATATATATTATAGCAGGTAATAAAGAACCATAGGCACTCCGTCTGAATAGAAAAATTGGGTGCAAATCCTGTACAAATAAATAGGCAATACGATACCGCACGTGGACGAATATCAGAGGCAGCACTCCAAATGAATATCAAAAATCCTGTATTATTCAACAAAACATCATATCCAACGTTTCGGTCCTCAAACGGGACCTTTGTCAAGGTGATGATTAACAGAGTGAACTAAGAACACATATAAATACCCCCCAGAAACCCCAAAATCAACAGGTGCAGCATATAAATTGATTAATACAAAAATCACATCCATAATGTTAAACCCCTGTGTCCTGTCAGTGTATCAGCCTTCTCTGCAGCTCCTGTTTACTTCCTGATATATAAAACGCATGTGCTGCACATACACCAGTAAATGGTTAATTAGCAGTGCTGCTAGTCTAAGAAACAAGTCAAATAACACTACACATCTAAAGACTACATATATGAAATGACAATGGTCTCTAGCTATAAGGCGCAAGCAGGACACACCAACTAATGAAATAAATAACTATATCAAATTAATGAATAACATTATAGGAGTCTAAATAGATGACCATATGCAGCACTTAAAATTAAAACACCCATTATCAAAGTGAGAAAACATACTAAATGTGAACATATATAATGATGTGTACTGACCAAAAGATTTATAATAAATAACTGAAATAACACAAATCATTACTGCAACTTATACTAACCATCAAAATAAATCATACGTTTGTCTATAATTTGTCATATTGGAATAGGTATTTTGTTATCAACCTAAAACACATAGAACTAAGAGTGCATCGAACAATAACAGCTGTAGCATGACCACACACCGCAATGGCAGTCATCAGCTGTCACTCAATACACATAGATAAAGTCAGTATATAACAATTAATTTCCAAAAATACCGACTTGACGTATAAAAAGTATTTCAGGTCTATCTGGTAGAACTTAATGGACATGCTGAATCATTAATAAACATAGAACATGTTATGTCATGAACTGATAATCAGAAACTACAGGGACCTGAAATACTTTTTATACGTCAAGTCGGTATTTTTGGAAATTAATTTGTTAAACCCCCTTAAGAAGGTAGTACCGGTATCTCTTTGTATTTGTTGTTTGACTTTATTTCACTCCATTTGGAAGAGAGCTCCCAGGTATTCTTTTGTTTCTAGGTTTCTTCAGGTAGCTGGCATTCTCTGTCGAGCTAGTGGCCATACTGTATGAGCACAAGAGGTTCACAAAACAAATGATCTATCCTCTTGTAGAGTGGCCATGGTTTCTGAGAGGTCAGCCAGAGGACAACCATGACAGGGCATGCTCGGCTCTTCTGTGAGTAGCCACTCCAGTGACTGCCTATCGGGTGTGGGGTGGGACCTACGAATGGGCTAACGAAGATCTTAAAACAGCCCTGCGGCCTGGCACACTACTGATATTAGCACAATAGCCATACAAAATCATTGTAGAGTATCGGAAGAGAAAGGGACAGAATGAATGCAACTTCACAAGACTAGTTGTTATAGGAGTAGTTTCTTAACAAACTAATATAGTGGGTTACATCAAATTTTGCATTTTAATTAGCGCTGCAACTTTGTGTTGATTAAATCTGCCCGTTCTGAGGCAAAGTTCACATCTGAAAGATCAGTGTCAGATATAAGAAACCAGACGAATGCTTAAAAGTGACGCGGGAGCACAAAACACTAAAGACGTTCCTTGCATGAGAATTCTGAATATGTGCATGATTTGTGTCATTTAAGGACACGTTATGTGCATTTTGGTATTTCCTGATAAACCATTTTTAATTAAAAAAGTGACCATCTGATTTACCTTTGCCCAAATTCTATATTTTAGTAGGTTTGTGACTTACTGCTACGGATCTCTGTTGAACTAGCATTATCCCCCCTCCCCCCACACATTTTCTATCGCCAGTCAAATGAACAATTTATTAGTTTATATCACGCCTAAAGTGTAAAGTGACAAGTATTTCTGTAAATTATACCACATCAATGATAACATTGTCTTAACATTACAATTCAAATGATTACTACTTTAGATATAATTCTGGAATTGATTTGGCGACTAATTTTTAGATCTTCAACTAAATATCATGACATTTTTACATCTATTTAACCCATATTGAATTAGAAAATATGTTGTATGACAAACTAAAGAAAATAATATAAGCAATATGTGATTGTACACAAATTATATTGCATATTTAAAAGAATACCGTTTTGTCTTCCAACAAAAGCATACACAAACCCATTCTAACGTTGAATTTAACTAAATTATTCTTAATTGTTTTTTTATTATTATAATTTCTTAGAAGTTCGAGCCAATACATAACTGTGCGTTTTATACACATAAGAAAGAATCATATTAATTGAATGATCGGAAAAGCAGCTTAATGTATTGCATCTCTATTAAATTCTCTTTTCTTTTGTGAGATAAAAAAAAACTTTTTCTTCCTTTAAATGCAAATCTTTTAGTGTAACACTGTGCCTAATCTACTACAACTAATTAATCTGTTAGAGCTGATGAAATGTTACCTCTGCATTTTTTTTTGTTCCTTGTATACAATTATTGTAACAGTGGTGAATAAATCAATATTCCCAATCCAACTGTAAAAAACAATCAAGAAAAGCAGCGCTTCTCTGGGAAAAAATACCAAATAATATTTATTAACTCTGTCTCAAGCCACAGCAGAGCCTAATACCATTCAAGCATTTTCTGCAAGTGTAATAATAAGCAAACTCAAATACATGATGAAAGTGGCACATGCCAATAATGTCACCATTTTACACAGCAGAGTAATTGAAGGATTTAATGAGAAACAAACCAATAAAAATAAATAGACCATGCTAAAGGAGAAGAGACAGATCTGAAATGGAAGTTGCTCCATTGTGAGTTTAGCATTTGCATGGTTTGACCAATAAAATATTTGGATAGTGCTACTGGCACTTAGAAAGCAGTTTTTAATGGCTTCAGTATCTAAGAGACCTGCAATGCATTGTAATATTGTAAACCCCTAGACCTTTGAATGTGTTATGTTACTTTTTATGCTATACAGTAGGGGTGCTCAAGCCCTCCCCCCCCCAACAGATTAGGTTTTACTGATATCCCAGCTTCAGCACAGGTGGCTCAATCAGTCCCTGCTTCAGCACAGATGGCTCAATCAGTCCCTGCTTCAGGGAGCCTCTGATTGAGCCACCTATGCTGAAGCTGGGATATCCTTAAAACCTGACCTGTTGGAGGGGGGGGGGGGGGGGAGGCTTGAGGACTGGAGCTGCGCACCACTGCTATACAGTACCTTAATTTAATTGAAATTAAGAACAATTTTCTAGGAAATTCAAATTTGTCTGTGCTCCCCAACTAGGAATGTACCGTATGCAGAAATAAACATATGATCAGTCTTCTCCTTTGTGTCAAGAATACATTTTGGATGTATGCCATAAATAGTTGAATATTAGCCAGAATGGTGTGACAGAGAGAAGAATGGCAGAGAATTATACTGAAATTCCACCACAATGTTGACTTAGAATAAGCCTAATTTGAATTAATGTTCATGAAAAAAAAAAAAAAACATTTAATAAACAAAACTGTCAGACGTTGCGGAAATATGAAACCAAATCTCCCTATTTATCAGGAAAATTATGTGTATTGTTTCTGCTTTTTCCTTGAACAATGCACACCAACTGCAGCTATAGAAATCTCACTCGTAATTTCAGAGCTCTCTGATTGCTAGAAGTGGGGCAGGAGCAGATGAAGGTAACTGAGTTCCTTCACAGCCCTGGTCCCTAAGGCTCCACCTCTGAGTCACTAGTATGGTGTTGCCTGCATTGATGGATGGGTGCCCCAAGTACAAAACACTACCTGGATGGTCCTGGAACATAACTGAGCACAGAGCATATTTGAACACAAGTATATTGTTTTATATTAAAGAAGCTCATTCCCTGGGCCTTTTGGACAGGCAGGAAGTGCACATAGGGTTGCCAGGTGACCGGTTTTGAACCGGACAGACCGGTATTTTTCCCCTGCCTCTGGTAAAAAATGAGAGGTAAGTCATTCAACACCAGGGCCGCAGACAGATTTCCCTGGGGCCAGGACTAGAGTTACGACTGGTGCCCCCTCCATGTCTTGCGAGCACCCCGCATTTCACACCTCACAAGCCCCCTCAATTTCCCCCCGTTTCTCCATGAATTTCTCTCCCCTCCATCTCACTCCTCCATCTCACTCCCCCCTCTCTCCTCTCACCCCCTCCATCAATTACCCCAATCTCACTCAATCCCTTCCCCCAGCATGTATTTCTCTCCCTTCTGTCTCACTCTTACTCCCTCTTTTCCTCACTCTCTCCTCTCACTCTCCCCCCTCTATCAATTATCTCACTCAATCCCCCCTCCTCACACTCATTCCCCCCCCCCATCCCGACACAGATAACACCCCAAAATACATACCAAAAAAACCCACCCCCAAATGCATAATACAAAAAGAAAACCACCCACCCCAAATACATATAAAAGAAGCACCCCACCCCCAAATACATATAAAAGAAGCCCACACAAACAAAATACATATAACAGAAGCACCCCCCCGCCCAAATACATATAAAAGAAGCTTCCCTACCCCCAAAATACATATCAAAGAAGCTCCCACCCTCCAAATACATATACAAGAAGCCCCCCCCAAATATATATAAAAGTACCCCACCCCCAAATGCGTATATAAAAAAAACACCCCCCAAATACATTTAGCTACTGTACCTTGGAGATGGTCGTGGCCGGGACCAGCAGTCGGAGGAGAGCTGGGGCCCGGCGACGAAAAGACCGGCAGCTGGGCCCTGCCAGATTTCAGGAACCTGTCCTGGCTCTCCCCCCCAGTCAGTTGCCCTGTTCAACACATTGAACATTGATTGATTGAACAACTCATTGATATTCCCAGCACAATACATGTGGCAAATATTAAACGCTTTCTTTACCCATTGCATAGAGGATAAGTGCAATCTGCTTGCACGAGGATGTGGACGATTTGGCAGATTCAAAGTGAACACAGGCTGCAGTATAGGCAACCCTATGAGGACAGTGAGTTCAGGTGCGATTGGGGCAACTCTATGAGAACAGGACAATGTTGCATCTCTCTTCCACAAACATTAGGCTTCCTGATCCTTCTAACACGCGCTGGCTTAGAAGGGGCATGTTACTAACTGGAAAACAATAAAGGATGACAGTACACATCTTAACTAGAGATGGGCAAATCCCCCCAAATCTGTTCCCCGGATTGTCTCGCATTTTCCCCAAAAAAATCAGTTTCCAAGGTGTAAAATGCGCAAACGGATTTGGTCGGATTTAATCCGTGCGGATTCTTCAAAATCCACCATTGGATACAAACCATGGACGGATTTGTAGAGACCAATCCGCAGATTCAGAAATCCCCTGGCGGATTCTTAAGAATCACCCTTTTTGAGGTTGAGCCGCTGAAATCCGTGGCCGAAAGGAACCGGCAGATCCGTTGCGGAACCAAATTCACCCAAAAAATTAAATCTAAAAACTAATACAAATTATTACTGTATGTGTAGAAAGACAGAACTATTCGTTTCTGAAAATATCCTTATGCAGCTTAAACACAAATCAATTAAAGTAAGATCTATATGTCCTAAAACCCAAAAGCCGTTGGAAAGCCTTTCTCTTTTGTTTATTAATGATGCAAGAACACACACACACACACACACACACACGTACACACACATATATATATATATATATATATATATATATATATATTAAAAAAAACAAAGACATCATTAATAAAGTAACATTTTCTTTCTTCAACGTGCTGCTTTCTCTATATGCAGAATTAAAAATGCTGATTTTAATAAGTTATTGCTTTGTACATTGTTTGGTTAATGAAAGAAACCAAGGTTCAAAGACCAAGTTCAGACAGGTCTCTCCCCAGACACCAAAAGGCCAGCCTCAGTGTACAGGTCATTGACCCCTTTTAAAAGACTTTGATGTGTTCTCATGAAGAGTATTGACTAACGCAGAATTTTATTTCAGACAAAGTCCAAACAAAACATCTAGGAAAAAAATGCACAAATCAATAAAACTGTATAAAGAGTTGGATTTGGAACAAGTGCCAGTAAATACACAGAACCAGACAGAGATTATTAAAAATGTTACAAACTTTCATTTAAAAGTGCAATTGTCAAATTTCTTGGGAATAAATACTAATAGTTTTTTGAAATACTGTTTGTATGAAAGTTGAAAAGGATAAACATGTTTCAATACTTAGATACTGTATATGTTTGTCAAGTTTTTCTTTTGCATTTAATCTATATTAGTGTATATTAGTCTTTTAACAAAAACATCTACATTGCAATTAACATATAAATGTAAATATATTTCTTAAAACCACCAATTGCTTCATCCACAACATTTATTGATACATATATTTGATCCTGGGGGTTTCTTGGAACTAAACGGTGGGACCCAAAACTACCCAGGTTCCTGAAAACAATAACCTTAAAAATTCTTGGACACGAATACGTTTCCTGGGGAACAATATGGTCGCCAGTGCTAGCCTTGATCTGTGGGCCAAAATGAAGCTAGGACCTCATTGGGAAAATGCAGCCTTTTCCTATGTGACCCTAAGACCATCTTGTTTTTTCAACTAGTTACTGTCAAAAATGCAATGTTGTATTTCTCTGCAATCAGGGGTCCCCTGTTCTTCGTCCTGTAGTTCAGCGCAGATCAAATAAAGTTAAAAGAATAGGACATAACAAAATGAACAGACGAAAATACTGCTTTAAGGTGCCCCAAAGTCTACAGTATTTGTAATGCAAGTTGGCTCCTCCTTGGCCTGATCTGCTTCATTGCTAAACAGCATTCGATGCTTGGAGAACAGAGCTGGTTCTTCTAGAAATGACCACAATTACTGTTAAACCTGACAATTATCATACACATTCATGACTTATCTCTGCGGGTAGATACATTAAGATACATAGAAGAATGTTAAAGCTGCATATCAAGCAATGTCCTACATGTGTTTTTTTTTTGTTTTTTAATAAATCAGTTCTGTACTATGAGAAAATACTTGTAGGTTTAAAAAAAACAAAAAACCCCTCTGAAATGACATTTTAAATGAATTTAATGTAACAATCATTTTTCCTTCTATAGCAACCATTTACAAAGTCACACCACCTTCCTATTCTGAAACAGGTTCTGGCACACCCCTTTTGTGCCCTGCCCTCTCTCTAGCAGTGCACCAATTGTATCTAATGACTGCCTGGTCACATGATCTTTCCCCCCAGAACTTTGCATCTTTGGTCCTCGTCTGCTGCACTGACAGCCATTTAATAAATCCCGAGCCGAATCTTTGCCGATCGATCACAGGAGAATGGATCGATTGGCAACTTAGCTAATTACTTATTATTGTGTGGACTGTATTGATGCCCATATTAAAGGGAAAAATTAAAAATGGCAGCTTGAGCTGCTGCTTTAATACAAAAGCTGATATCCACCTATCCACCTATCCACCTTTTAAGAGCCACCTTAAAAAACACCTCCATAACAAAGCATATGGTTGCTCCGTGGCTGATTACTGTACAATTCATACATCGACCATGGCCCCTTGCAGACGCACTTACCCGAACACCTTCCTACAGTCTCTGTATGGTCTTCCTACTTATCAATTAGATTGTAAGCTCTTCGGGGCAGGGACTCCTTTTCCTAATGTTACTTTTATGTCTGAAGCACTTCTTCCCATTATGTGTTATTTGTATTATTTGCTATTTATATGATTATGTGTATTACTGCTGTGAAGGGGAGCGCAATCTTTTTTCCCTGCGTCCCCCTGCCGGCTTTTCCCCCTTTCTCCGTGCCCCCCCCCCCCTTACCTTGGCTCCGGCGTCAGTGTCATGATGCCACGTTGCCATGGCAATGTGACGTCACATGACCTCGCAGCGTCATTTGACGCCGCATTGCCATGGCGACGCGTCTCCAGAAGCAAGTTAAGTGCAGTTTACAGAGGCCTTCACCGCTTCCCCAGCACTTCATTTAAGTGCCTTCGGGAACCCCACAACCCCCACAGACATTCTCGCGCCCCCCCCTGGGGGTCGCCCCCACCAGTTTGCGCACCGCTGATGTATATTAATGGCACTATATAAATAAAGATATACATACTGTACATACATTTCCATTGTCTACATGAACAATTATCAGTTAAAGGTGGTATTGTTAAGTTAAATAAACATCAAGTAGCAAAGAAATAGTACAGGGATTGTGCCATTACCGGTTTTCCTTCCTTCCTGAATAGAGTCAGCAAACCAATGTTATTTCCATCCATTTTATGCAGAAAGTATCAAATCGCAAATTTTGCAACAGATTTGAGTCTTCTCAGGACAATAAGAAAAATAACTAAAAACCAAAGATAAATTAAATTAATTATTCTAACCAAACCATTTAATTTAAATGTGGCATATCTCAAGATGTGCTTAAAAATATAATTGAGCTATTCCAGTGTTTTTTGAAATCCAAAAGCTATACACACGACAGTTCTAACATAACAGAACTTATAAATAAGAAACCCACGAGTACAGCTGCATACCATGCCTTTGCTCCCCCCAATACATGTTCAGTTACATTGCACATCAGCTCTGCTGATAATCTTGATCACCTAATCCAGGGGTTCTCAAACCCAAGTCCTCAAACCCCCCAACAGGTCAGGTTTTAAGGATATCCCTGCATCAGCACAGGTGGATCAGTCAGTGGCTAGGTCAAAGACTGCGCTGTGATGAAGCTGGTAT
The DNA here is from genome assembly GCF_040206685.1 of Ascaphus truei. NCBI lineage: Eukaryota > Metazoa > Chordata > Amphibia > Anura > Ascaphidae > Ascaphus > Ascaphus truei. The sequence continues at coordinate 59,712,425 of NC_134490.1, read as the reverse complement.
TTAAAACCTGACCTGTTGGGGGTCTTGAGGACTGGAGTTGAGAACCCCTGCCCTAAACCTAAATTAAAATGACCAGGTACTCTATGTGCTTGTGGTTCTCTGTGCATGCAGTCACATTTCAGTGCCAGTACTCAATCCTTAGCACAAAAGCAGCAGTTCAACCAGAAAATCAGAAACTATTATACAAACTATTATACAAAACAACTCATGGTTGCTTTCCCTGACAAAAGGCAAGATTGTATTGTTACATCATGTACTTTAACCATGATACACATGCGTCAAAGTTTTCATCAACATTTTTGGTGCTTAATGCAGGTAGTACAGATGTGTATGCAAGGAGTGTGCAGTGCACAGTGACTTTTTAAATGGACCAGTCTTGGAGTACAAATGCTCAGAGCCAGGAGTCAGACTCTTTCATTTGAGCTAAGCAACTCAACTAGTATTGTGAAACCCATAGTTCTGTAGTTACAGAAAGTACTGGTGCAAGGGTATTTGGCGCCCTAGGCGAACCTTCGGTCTTGCGCTGCCTCCTAATCCTCTCACTCTCCATCCTCATCTTTTCACCCCCTCTTCATCCTCTCACACCCTCTTCATCCTCATCCCCTCCTCATCCTCACCCCCGCTTCTCGTCCTCTCATCCCATCATCATCCTCCCTCCTATTCCTCTCTCACCCTCCTTCCTCTTCCTCTCACACCTCCTCCTCACCCTCTCACCTCCTCGTCCTCTCACCCTCTTCCTCATCCTCTCACCCCCCTCCTCTCTCCTCTCATCCTCTCACCACCTCTCCTCTCAACCTCTGTCCTCTCACCCCCTTCCTCATCTTCTCACCCGCTCCTCCAATACATCATTCTCTCACCCACTCCTCCTCCTCCTCTTACCCCCTTCTCCTCATCATCCTCTCACCCCCCCATCATCATCTCTCAACCTCCCTCCCCATTCTCTCTCACACTCCTCTCATCCCACTCATCCTCATCCCCCTCATCCTCATCCTCTCACCTCCCCTCCTCCTCTTCATCCTCTCACATTTTGAAAAGTTGGAGCAAAACACTGGCAAGGTGAATCTTATAAAGTTTTCATTTCTAACTCTCCACTGCACAAGGCACTGTACAGCAGTGGTGGCCAACTCCAGTCCTCAAGGGCCACCAACAAGTTAGGTTTTGAGGATATCCCTGCTTCCACACAGGTGGCTCAATCAGTGGTTCCGTTGAATAAATATATCCCCTTAAACCTCCCTTAAAATAAATTATGGCGAGATGCCTGTGCTGAAAAAGGAGTACACCTGAGGTACCCTCGGAGATATGCAATGTATGTTTAAATGAGCCACATTCCACACCTCCTAAAACGATTTCCGTAAGGCACCTAGTGAGTAGAATCATGTACTGGTGTCAGGCACAACAGGATTAGAACACGCAACTTCTGCTACCCTGGACATCGGCTTGCACGTGTGAGCTACACCAGCTGCTCCATAGGTTTATTTTCAAATCATATTTTTGAGACACATACTGAATGGAAGTTAAAATAAATAAAACTCTACAAACGCAGGAAGCGATTCAGTTGGCTTACCTCAGCCAGACCACACCGCACAAAGGTGTAGATCCTCAGAAGTGCCTACCATTTTTAGCATTGCGTTATCGCCATTTTACGTATCGATATCCGTACTGCGCACACCCAAAGGGGATTTGTGTTATGATACTCGCGCTAATGCCCAAAATATCGCATCAATACATTTTATCGGATGTGCGGCTTACCCATTTGCAAATCATATGATTATGAGCAGTTTACCCAACAACGGAGATCCTCAGTTCATGTTAGGTCATGGGAATAACGCTGGGGTTGTTAACATCCAGACCCTTATAATTATTGAGCTTCTTCTGTGAATCGTCTAAAAGCAATGTATAGTATTGAGCATAGAACTTAACCCTTTTTGTCCAAAAAGTTATATGTGTCATACAAAGATATATATATATATATATATATATATATATATATATATATATATATATATATATATATATATATATATATATATAACCATAATACTGAGTTAAGTTATGGTGAGTAAAAAAAGTGACAAAAACCCTCCACAGGAAAGCAAATATGCAAATATAGCTGTATGCTCATCTGCATGTCTTAGGCAGGTCTGCAACCCCACCTTTCCCCATCATCACCCAGCATACAGCACTTCCACTGCAGCAAGGGATTCTGGGAAATGACATGCAAATGAGCACACAGTGTCACTTTTTGGTTATTGGCGCAAAAAGTGACACTGTGTGCTCATTTGCATGTCATTTCCCAGAATCCCTTGCTGCAGTGGAAGTGCTGTATACTGGGTGATGATGGGGAAAGGTGGGGTTGCAGACCTGCCTAAGACATGCAGATGAGCATACAGCTATATTTGCATATATATATATATATATATATATATATATATATATATATATATATATATATATCTCTAACAAAACAAGAAAAAAGCAGCGCCTAAAAAGGTGTTAAAAGTGATATAATATTATGTCTAATACCGTGATAAATATATAGATGCCTGTGCTTGAAACAATAATAGGGAATATTTACTATGACAACCTAAAAATAACACAATACATAAATGCAAAAAGAAAAAAAGAAAATAAAGTGTAAACCAGTCCTTGTAAAATGTTCATCAATTGTAGTGATGACGTGGGTGAAGGGGGTCTCCGGCTGCTCTCAAAAGGATAAACCACATACTAGGGAATCTGTAGAGAAGAGAGAGGAGAGAGCGCACGCCCCATAGTATAAAACTGTATGTTTAATGATGGGAAGGGGGAGGAGGGGGGGGGGAAATACACTCACAAGGGTACAAGTAATAAAAGCGTTTCGTGATAATATCACCACCATCCGGTATCTTTACTACGATCAAACATCCATCAGTCTCATAGAGGTGAGGAACCGTGATCATCAGGATGTAAGGCGTGAAGAAAGTATCAGCGAAGTAGTGCTGAAATCCAAGAAAATGTCCTGGCCTCCGTGATGTTGAACGCACGAACCGGCCTGTTCCTGCGCACACGTGATGACGTAATGTCCGTACGTTTGCGTGATGACGCTCCCTGACGCGTTTCGTCACACACGGGCGACTTTGTCAAAGGGTAAACCCTTTTTATTTGTACCCTTGTGAGTGTATTTCCCCCCCCCCCCTCCCCCTTCCCATCATTAAACATACAGTTTTATACTATGGGGCGTGCGCTCTCTCCTCTCGCTTCTATATATATAGATATATATATATATATATATATATATGAACAAAAAACAAACAAAAGCGCAAGCTCCATAGCACGTAACTGAGTAAAAAATAAGGTACATTTATTTAAAAAATCAGCAACCCATAAGAATGTGCACTTACAGGATTTTAAACAGAACTATTCGTGGGAGAGAAATCTCTATTGTGGTCATCTGCGGTGGTAGGGTGAGTCCCAGGTTTGCAGAGTGGATGTAAACAGCCCAGGTTCACCATGAACTCCTATCCCGAATTGGCAGCAAGATATAAAGGCATCCAATGCCTGCACGTCCTTTGCTCCCTCATACAATGATTGCTAACACTTTAAATTACCGCCAGCCGGAGCGCAGGGAAGCCAGGGACTCCAAATACACCAACACAAATGCGATGACGTCACAGCTCTACGCGTTTCGTCACACTGCGGCGACTTCGTCAGGAGATATATATATATATATATATATATATATAAATATATATAAAAGGATCATATTAATGTCTGAAACAACATAAATTGTAGTAGGGTTTTTAGTAATTAAAGTGATATGTTTGCGTGAAGTAATATGTATATAATGTAATAATTACTGTATTAAGTATGTATGTATTAAGAAAGTACATTAATGTATATCCATGCATACCTCAACAATATTAATTCATATTTAATTTTTATTAACGTACAATTAAAATAAATGAAGAAATAACACTATAAATAATGGAAAAAGGTAAGAAGTGTAAAAAATTTACATTTCTCAATATTATAACAAGATTTGCATTAGCTTTTTGTAACGCAAATGAGTAATGTCTCTTTATCGCAAGCCTTAATAACGTGTGTTAACGTTTGACCAATGCGTATGTGCAGTGTATTGGTGAATGAGTTTCTGAGACCTGAAAATCGCCATTAATAGCGCTGCTATTTCTACGAACTGACGTTATTTTTGCATCTTATTGAGGATACCCGTTAAAATGAAAAAAAAAAATCCTTGTTACCAAAATTCGGAACAGATGTTATCAGCGCAAAAATGTCAGACTTCTGTGGATCTACCCCAGAGTGTTATTGGGTTGACAAATCTTGGGCACCTTATGAGGAATGGGGTATGGTGTCAGACACAACAGGATCAGAACCCACACAAACCTCTGTTATTCAGGAGAGCAGCTATAGCAGTGTGAGCTAAACCAGCTTATAGATAGCATTGCTGTCACAACATACTTTTGAGCTCTACTTCTCATTCAGTGCTCATACCTGTACAATTCACTTTGCCGTGTTCTGGGATAGAAAACCATATCAAATAATCAGTTTTCTGGCATGGGAGACACCTTAAATTCCATTTATTTGAATAGGTTGTAATGTATTCCAGCACTGAAGGTGTCTTATAGCGGAACACTGCTTAGTAAATATGACCCACTTTCTTTATACTTTATAAGATTAGAAGTATTAACTCAAGTATAACTTTGTTATATTACTTTCTCTCTGCATCTGCTTTATTTACTGTGCCTCCTCCTCCACCACCACCACCACCACCATCACCTCCATCACCATCACCACCATCTCCACCTCCATTACCACCACCACCTCCATCATCACCGTCTCCGCCTCCATCACCATCACAACCACCACCACCATCATCTCCACCTCCATCACCACCACCTCCATCACCACCATCATCACACCATCACCACCATCTCAATCACCACCAGCACCACCAACATCACCACCACCAGCACTGCCACAATCACCACCATAACCACCATCTCCATCACCACCATCACCACCACAACCACTATGCATATATAGTTAAATACTATCTGTATTTCTTCTCATAAGTGAGGATCATTTTGTTAAATTCTGACTTATGGTAGGAAAAACAGATAATATTTAACTATATAATTTGTCAGATTGGATGTAGAATTGGGGCTGTTTTGTCTTGTGTTGTATGCTGTACACCACATCTAACCCACCAGTAAGTATAATAGAAAATATGTTATTACCAGCGGGAAAATGAGCCATTGTTTTGAATCAGCCATGTGTGAGGAGGGGGCAGGGCCCACGTACTATTCAACCCACAGGTGAAGCTCTTTTATTCAGAAAGTTATTAGAATTTGATATTTAATATTAAAGGATCAGAATTGTATACACAGGGACAAAGAGGGAGCTGTAATATTCCACTTTGATCTCTGTCAAAAATATTGGGGTACACTTCCTAACAAAAGACTATTGTAAGACAGCTTGTCATAAATGTTATGTTTTGTAAGCGGGAAATGTAATTAGAGACACATTTTCTCGATATGAGTAGGTGTTGTAGGCTTTAATGTTTTGCAGGAATTGTAAAATGTGTGAAAGCAAACACTCCACACTTTTTAAATAACACAGCATGAATCATTACACCTTCCTTTTATGTCCCTGCTAGGTAAAAAAAAAGGCATAGCGCCCAGTGAATAGAGAGGTATAGCAAATCAGTTATGTGTTTAAAGATGTAAAAAAATGTTCCTGTTACTTTTTAAATAACAAATACACTTTCAGAAGAATTGGCTCTCGATTCTCAATTGTATATCTACATTTTTCTTTACTACAATATATTAACAGTTTAAAACATCTGTGCCACAGAACATATGAGTAGATGCTGAAAACATATAGGAAAACAAATGTTCAGCTTGTGAGGAGAATGCACATGGTCAACAGAGTCCATTCCAGATGCTTTAGAGAAAACAGCTGATATACATTTTGTTAACCATTACCTTATGTATTTCATATACTTATTGCATATTCATAAATCAGTATATACACAAAAGAGATTTGTCAATGGTCACATCTTGGAATCCAAAGTACAAACTACTGTAAATGTGCAAGGAATTCTCATGTTTGCCTATATACACATGATTATCTTTACCATAGATATATATGAAATGAGTGGAAAAAATACCAAACTCCGAATATGCCCCCGCCCAGCATAGGGAAGAAATTAATCATGAATGTCCTGTAGGTTAGAAAATCACAGCAGTAAACCTTCACACATCCAATATTTACATAAAGAGCTTTTGCAACATTGTCGGCAAGCAGACCCCAAATAATGATGTTAAACACAATAGTTTGGGGGTGGGGTTGGTGAGTTGTTGATGATGTTATGATATATTTTCCTAACATTCTATCCACAAAGTGGGCTCATTCAAAAACTGAGACGTTCTTGAAGAAAACGCGTCTTCACCTTTTGAAATATTTTATATTTTTTGTCTTTCCATAAGGAAATGGGCGTATAGGGTGACATCTACTTAGGCATTAAACTGACAATTTGTAGGAATAGGATCAGGTTATTGCTCCTGCTGCTGTCATGTTATGATGGAATATTCTGTGGTATTCTGCATTGGCACTACCATTGAATCCTATGGAAACTCTGTGATTTTCAGTGGTGTATCACAAAATGTTGTTTTAGCAAGCGGAGCAATAAAGTTTGCTACGTACATCTGTATACAATATTCTGTATCTGAAATGTTTAATGCTGGTATGAAGATAGTTATTCCTATTTGTAAGTACAGCAGAATACAATTGCAATCTTGTATTTGGTGTTTTGTGTAAATAGGTAAATATTAGAGATGGGTGAGATTTTGGGGTAGATTTGGATCTGCCTCGGATCGGCAGGTTCCTTTGGTCCGCGGATTTCTGCGGATCCGTCTGAAAAAGTACAATCCGCCTTTTCTGGATTTTTTTTTTCTATCGCTGACAATTCACATGGCGGATTAATAATTTGTGTTCAGATTGTTATTAATCCGCACTCAGATTAAATTCGAGAGGGGGAGATAGAGCAGATTTTTAACAATCTGAGTGCAGATTTAGGATTCAATATGTAATCTGAGTGAGGATTGTTAAAAATCCACCCAAATTGTATCCAATTGCAGATTTGGATTAATCCGCTCAGATTGTTTAATACCCAATCCGCAGACGGATTTTACCCTGCGGAAATGGATTTTGAAGGGGAAGTCCCGAAAATTACGGGGAACGCATTTTGACAGGTCCGCTCATCTCTAATAAATAGTAAAAATACAGTAATTGTGCTGCAGATTTCTTTGTGTACTAAAAGCAAGCTGCAGGGTGCCCTACCCTTCTCCAGATAAAAAAAACTGCCGCTTCATTTGGGGAATAAAAGTCATTTGTCACTCTTTTGAAAGATGTAAAAAAATAGACATTACAAAGACAATATAGACTTTAACCTTCCTTTAAACTATAAACAGTTGCTTATGGTGAGTTGCGTCCTGTAATGAAAAATCCCACTCGGGTGCTAATTTTAAATGTAGAATTAGCTGTTGCCTACAGTATGTAGAATTATGTTAAACATAGACTAGACGGAAAATCAATATTCTGTTTAAGTAACTGGCCCTTCAGTAATTTAATGAAGCTAAACTGCATTACAGTGAGTGTGGGATGAATTTGTTTTAAACCTTCCTTTATACAGTGAATGTATAGCTGTACGCCGAAATAATTTAATACATTTTTAAATCTGTAAAACTACACACATTCTGCCTAGAGTAAAAAAAATAAAATAGTTCCCTTGGCTTTGCCATTGATAGTCTAGTCTATCTCTGTTTCCTCTGGTAATGTGCTATGGATGCTGGAAGTAATTCCCACCCCCAAACAGCTTCCACTCTTGTTCTGTAAAGATATCTTCATCTTACATTTAATTGCATTGGGATGAGGGAACTCGTTTTAAAGGGAGAAAGTAAAAAATAGATACACTTTTCATTTCATTATATTATAATCTCCCTCGTAAATAGTGAGAGGTGCAGTAGCCATCAAGGATGTTGAACCTTGTTATGTAAATAAAAATACCACAGGTGGTGCATTTGCATGTCTTAGACAGGTCTGCAACCCTGTCTTTCCTCATTATCGCTTAGCAAACAGTGCTTCAACTGCAGCCAGGGATTCTGGGTAATGACATGCAAATGAGCACAGATGAAATCGGGAAATGGGAAATCATTAATTAGCAGCTCACAGATTAATTTTGGCCTGCGGTTAGCCAGGTATAAAAAGTATCTTCCGTCAATATCCTGCTCTGAAAGGGAAGACCAGTAACTTGCAAGATAAACAGTGACCCCCAGCATTAAAAAAATGTACGCGGTGCGAATGGTAGCAGCCGCATGAGAGAGTAGCTCTGTGGGACAAACGCCAAATACTGAAGGAAAACCCCTGTCACGGCGCTAATTTTATAGAGGAAAAAAAACCAAAATAAACCGGAACGAACAAGGACCATCAACATACCCCCAAAAAGCAAAAAACAGAAGTTTGGATAGCAAGGAGAAGGAGGAGAAAATGGCAGCGCAGGAAATGGAGCAGGCCCAGGCAACATAAGAGGTACAGTCCATGAGAGCTACAGAAATGCAGGAGATGTACCTGAACATTAAAACACTCTTCCAGACAGAGCTAAAAGAAGCGCTGATGGAAGCTAACAGGGAAATAAAGGCACTAGAAGAATGATTAGACTCCCTACTGACTAAGGCTGGGGCCATGGTGCCTTCTCCCGTGCGGAGGCGCGCGGAGGCTGTGGGAAAGCGGTTCTTTTCCCTGGCCATGCTAGACACGCCATGAGGGGCGTTCCTAGTGACATCATGAATCTGGTTCCCCCTCATTGGGCGAACCGCTTACGTGACCTGTCGGTCGCACTGAGAAATCAGTTTAACTGTCTTCTCACGCAACGCGCGCCCCCTCCCGCTTCCGCGTGCCCGCTCGCCGCATGGATGTGAACACTGCCTTAAGTCGGTCTGTTCGCTCACGCACGGTCTGCGACACCATGGCCCAAACCTAAAGCAGGCTCCATAGTAGAGGCACATAATGGCAGGAAGTACAATAAGAACTGTAGGAACTTACTGTGAAGTTAAAAGAAAAAGAAGAGGACCTGAACACTAGATCCAGAAGAAACAATGTGAGGATAAGAGGTATTCCAGAGGGGGTGGAGGAATTTGAGTCATATTTACATAGACAGTTCCTCACCCTAATACTAAATACAGACCAAGAAATGTTCCAGCTGGACAGAGTGCAGAGAGCTCTACGTCCAAGATTGGGAACAGGAGAGAACCCACGGGATGTGATCTTAAAGTTCCATTACTGAGAGGCGCATGCGCGAAGCCAGAGTAGATGGAAGCTTAGGTTTCTAGCTCTGCTCGCATCGGCAATATAATCAAATAAAAGCGGCAATCAAAGTGACCCCCCACAAAGCAGACCAGCAAGTTTAAGAAGGGGAACACCTGGGGATGCCGGCACGAGGGAAAGCAAAGCTGAAAGACCCCTCGGTCACTACATATTTTAACAAGAACCCCCCAGCAGCGGGAGATAGCCCTGATCCCCCTTTGGCAGGGATGGCAGCAGAACCGGCCAGGAGAGCGGATGACAGTGAACCAGTCACCAGAAAAGACCTCAGAGAGTTCTGTGCCGAGATGAAACAGTTCTTCAACAGAGAGCTGTGGAATCTGAGGAGGGACCTTGATGGACTGGGGGAGAGGACCGGGTCCCTAGAGACCAAAATGGACGCCAACACGAGGGCCCTGCAGCAGACAAACAACACAGTAGCCCAGTTACAGGAGAAGATCCGAGACCTCACTGACAAACAAGAGGACACTGAAAACCGGGACAGACGGAACAATGTCCGTATCCGTGGGGTCCCAGAGACAGTAACGGACGCTGAGGAATTTGTACAGCAGTGGCTGGAACACATAATGCCTGATAAATCTGCCCTGGACTTACACCTTGATAGGTGTCATAGGGCCCTCCGCTCAAGACCGCAGGCGGGAGCCCCCCCTCGAGATATAATAGTTCGCTTTCACTATTATAAAATAAAGGATGCAGTTTGCCGGATCGCCAGGGAGGCCAGGTCCATGGAATATGAGGGCGCCAAGCTTCAGATCTTCCAGGATCTATCCCCGGCTACCCTCCTAAGAAGACGCAGCTTGGGTCCAGTAACTAAAACCCTGCAGGACAGAGGGGTCAAATATAGATGGCTGTTCCCCTTCGCCCTACTAGTCGTGAAGAACGGGGTTGCGAATACTCTACGGAGGGCCGAGGACGGAAACAGCTTCCTCAAGAAGCTGGGACTGCAGCAGAACCTATCCAGCCCTGGCCCCTCTTGTCCCCCTCACCTGGAATCCGAGGCTGATCCGTCCACATCCACGTCCTGGAACAGAGTGGGAGCCGCGCCGGAGGAAGCCACGTGAAACCACGAGGTCTACACAGCTCCGCCGGACCGGTAGAGCTCTTAAAGGGGCCTGAATCAACTCTCCCTCCCTCGTGTCAAAATGGCCGGCCATAGGTACTCCCGCGATGTCCCCCCCTGGTGGTCTTCCTCGAGAACTGCAGCTGAGAGACGCCGGATCCCCTTCTTCCCTGACAAGCGTAGAAGATGAGAGCGGGAAAGCAAGCAGAGAGCGCGAACAGGAGGAGGGAGGAGCTTCCGACCGGCATACCAGACGTCATCTCAAAGACTCCCTGGCACTCGGGCACTTCCGCCTATAGGAGGGACTTCCGGGTTGCGGGGTCGGGGGGGCGGCGGATATGAGAGGCTAGCCTCCCCGGGGACCCGGGGCGGGCCTCAGAGTGGGGGCAACCCTGTATCGGTGGACCAAAGGTTAGGTGGAGGTGCCCCCCCCCCGTGCCATTCCCCCCCCCCCCCCTCACAGCCGCCCCCCCCCCTCCTCGTCTGGCCCGCTGATCCCCCCCCCCGCCGCCTTCCCGCCCCTCTGTCCTCTCCCCCCCCCTCTCCATTCTTCCGGCTGCCTCCCTCCCCCCCCAACCTTTCTGTCACTCCCTCCTCCTTACATTATTCTCTCCTTCCCCCTCCTCTCCTTCCCCCTCCTCTCCTTCCCCCTCCTCTCCTTCCCCCTCCCCTCCTTCCCCCTCCCCTCCTTCCCCCTCCCCTCCTTCCCCCTCCCCTCCTTGCCTTCCTCCTCCTCCCCTTCCTCCCTCTTCTTCCCCCCCCCTCACCTCCCCCCCTCTCCTCCCCCCCTCTCCTCCCCCCCACCCCTCCCCCCCACCCCCACTCCCTCTCCCCTCCCCATCCCCCTCTCTCCCCCCCCACTCCCCTTTCCCTTCCCCCCCACTCCCCCTTCCCTTCCCCTCTCTCCCCCCCCCTCCTCCCTCCCCCTCCCTCCCCCTCCCCCCCTCCACCCCCCCGCCCCCCTCCTCCCTTCCCCTCTCCCTCCTTCCTCCTCCTATCCCTCCCTCCTCCTCCCCCCTCCTCCTCCCCCCTCCTCCTCCCCCCCTCCTCCTCCTCCCCCCTCCTCCTCCCCCCCTCCTCTTCCCCCCCCTCCTCCCCTCCCCCTTCCCCCCTCCGCCTCTCCCCCCGCCTCCTCCCCCCTCCCCCCCTGCCGCCCCTCCTCCTGCCCCCAACCCCCTAGGTTGCATTCACGTTAAACAGAGGGAGATGAGCAATACGCCTTGTGCTGGAGGGATCAGGTAAAGAAGAGAAGGAGGTTTCACCAGAGGGGGGTTCATGTCGCGGCCAGATTGACACAGATATAGCTTAAAGGGGTGTTGACTATGGGGGACATTACAGGCTCAAGGGAGTTGGGTTATAATTGGGTCCATGTTTGACCCAGGTTTGTTCGTTTAACCTTTATGACTTATGCTTCACCAGAGGACTAATGTTTAATGCAATTTGTCAGCTGCAGGGTCAGCAATTGGTCACGGCAGTCGGCTGGCGGAGTATCGGGGTGCTTGGGGGCACCCTCGGGGGGCCCCACTTCGGTGGACCGAGCCCTGACCGCGACACAGGCCCCCACTCCGCATGGGATCCATGGACGGGGCGAGCGAGGTTACGTAAGCCCCCGACGCTGAATCCCACGGAGGCACCAACACCGGGAGTGGGGAGACACCGGTCCGGGGTGGCCCCCGAGTGCTGGGATGCGACCGTGGAGCCGAAGCTGAATTAAGCTAAGTCTACAGTTACAGTTAATTTCTTTTGAAGTTGCAATAAAGTTTGTTATGTTATGCCGCAACACACACACAAAGTTCAATGTCGGTGCGAGACACCTTTGGTCTTCGCCGGCGCCTCACAAGGTATCCCATGGAGCTAGTCCATGGGAGCCAACACGCCCTACAGAGGACACGCCCACAACGACTGACACTCCCGATTGATGGGTGCCAGTTGGCGGTCCGACAAACAGGGCACAAGAGTCGACTCTGGATCAGCCCAGACAAGGCTCTTCCCTTTTTCTTTTTATTTACTCAGTTTTTCCCCCTCCCCTCCCCCTCCTCCTCCCTCCCTCTCCCTTCCTGGGGGATACGGGTCTACCATCAGAGCAGGGAAAGGCCAACCCAGTGGCATATACTTATCTCAGGTCACACTGACGACACTAGGAGGCCCAGGTCGGGACCACCTCAGAACCATAACATCTCTAAGCAGATCCCAGACACTAACCTAACTATATGGCGCTGAATTTTATATCTATAAACGTAAAGGGATTTAACAACCCTAGGAAAAGAAAGGTCGCCTTTACGGATCTTAAGGCAAAACAGGCGGACATCCTCCTAATACAGGAAACTCATTTTAGCCGTACCAGTGTCCCCAAATTCCTGGATAGACAATTCTCACAATTCTACTTAGCGTCCGCTACAGAAAAAAAAAGAGGGGTCGGAGTTCTCTTTCACAATAGGGTTCCATTCACTCTTGACACGATTAGGAGGGACAGTGAAGGCAGATACTTAATAGTGGTGGGATCAGTACAAGAACAGCCACTGACAATAGCATCGGTGTATGCCCCGGGTGAACAAGGCCACGAATTTCTTAAGGATTTTTTCCAGAAACTCACGCAGGTAGCCAAAGGCCAGATAATACTATCGGGAGACTTCAACCTTACCCTGAACCCGAAGCTAGACAGATCGGGAATCACTAGAAACTGTCGTAAGAAAGTAATCGACACCCTAAAAGCAGGTCTCAAAAAAACCCAGCTGGTAGATATCTGGAGAGAACTCCACCCCACAGAAAAAAACTATACTTTCTACTCCCACCCCCACGACGTTTACAGCAGAATCGACTACTTCTTCATTTCTAGTAGACTGGTCCCCTTGGTCGCTCAGGCTTCGATCCATGATATTTCATGGTCAGACCATGCACCTATAGAGCTGAGGTGCAACCAAATTCGCCCTGATAGACCCGGTGCAAATTGGAAGTTAAACGAGTCTCTACTCAAGATCCCAGATATATGCGACTCAGTCGGAGAGGAGATAGATCAATTCTTCACGACCAACTATGGTTCGGTGAGCAGCGACCTCACCCTCTGGGAGGCCCATAAGGCAACCATAAGAGGCACATTAATTAGCATCGCAGCCCGTAGAAAGAGAGAGCGTAATAAGAGGATAGCAGTCCTCCAATCCAAATTAAGTTCCCTCACATCAAGACACAAACTGACACAAGATCCAGGGGTCCTATTGGAGTTAAAGAACACCAAAATCGCACTAAATCTACTAATGGTCTCCCAGGCTGATAAGTCTATGAGTTGGTCACAGAGGAAATTTTACGAAAAGGCGAACAGGCCGGATACCATGCTAGCGCGCAAACTAAACACTAGACAGCCTAATTATAACATACAGGCGATACGTCTGAAAGACGGCTCCTCCACATCCAACCCAAAAAGCATAGTCGAGGAATTTAAAGCATTCTATGAAAATTTATATAATGGAGAGAAAGTGGCACATAATCACAAAACGGCAAGGGCCACGGAAGATTTTCTAGCACGGTCCAACCTAACAGGGCTGAGCGCGCAGGACAGGGAGGGGTTAGAGGCTGATTTTACATTAGAAGAACTTACCCAGGTCATCACCGACCTCAAACCCTCCAAGGCCCCGGGGCCAGATGGGTTTTCGGGGCAGTATTATAAGGTGTTCGCTGAGAACCTAGCCCCATGGCTGCTCCGAATGTATAATGCTGTTTTAGCAGGAGCCCCGTTCCCGGAGCAGATGCTTCAGGCGTCAATCTCAGTTATTTATAAACCTGGGAAAGATCCGCAGGACTGTAAAAGTTATAGACCAATTTCCCTAATTAATACAGATGTCAAAATATATGCCAAACTACTGGCCAATAGATTATGTCTCATCCTGCCCAGACTCATACATCCAGATCAAGTCGGCTTTATAATGGGTAGACAAGCTGCGGACAACACCCGACGCATCATTGATCTGCTAGAAATAGCCACTAATCAGAAATTAAACATTATGATGTTGAGTCTGGATGCCGAAAAAGCGTTCGACAGGATAGACTGGCCATACTTAAAACAGACGCTTGGGGCATTCGGCTTTGGGGAAAGGGTGAGTGGTGCGATAATGTCGCTATACTCGGGCCCCGCAGCCAAGGTCATACATCAGGGTTTCCCCTCTAATCTATTTCAAATTAAAAGCGGCACACGACAGGGGTGGCCGTTATCCCCCCTGTTATTCGCCCTATGTATGGAACCTTTGGCTGCGCAAATCCGTAACAACCCGGATATTTCAGGGATTACGGTGCATTCACAATCACATAAGGTTGCCCTGTATGCAGACGATATACTGCTGCTGATCTCCAAGCCTCTAACCTCCCTGCCGAACCTATTTGACCTGTTAGATAAATTTAATAGAATATCAGGATTCAAAATCAACCAAACCAAATCAGAGGCCCTAAATATTAGCCTCCCAAAGGAAACTGAAAAGCTACTGAGTCTGAACTTTAATTTCAATTGGCAACCAAAACATATTAAATACCTAGGGGTCTACATCACCAAAAATTACAGGGACATCTATGAGGCTAATTACCCCAAGCTAATCAAGACACTAAAAGCAGATTTAAAAAAATGGATGCCCTACAAGATCTCCTGGATAGGTAGGATACATAGTGTAAAGATGAATCTCCTCCCCCGTATCCTATATTTGTTTCAGACTCTACCAGTGCCACTTAGACTGAAGGATATACTCTCACTTCAGTCTGATATCTCCGAATTTATCTGGGGAGGGAAAAAACCGAGAGTAAATAAGACAATTATGAGAAAAACCACGCGGACAGGAGGCCTAGCGGTACCTTGCCTGGTCTCTTATTAAAAAGCGGCGCAATTGTGTCAACTCACACAATGGCAGACCAACCCTGATCTGAAAAGATGGGTGGATCTGGAAAAGAGGGCTTGTGCCCCATTAGAGATAGAGAATTTGCTCTGGTTACCCAAAACAGCTATTAAATGGGCTGAACGGCCGCTCTCCTCGGTGGCCAACTCACTGTCGGTATGGGAGACCACGAAATATAAACATACCCTGACCTCAAGGCGCTCTAGGATGGCCCCTTTATGGGGCAACCCTGACTTTGCACCGGGACTAGTGGCAAATGCCGCAGGGCCTTGGAAAAGATACGGATATCTTAGGTTAAAGGACCTGGAGGGTATACCGAACAAAATTAAATCATTCGAACAAATCCGATCTGAAAAAAACGTCCCACACTCTGAATTTTTCCGCTACCTCCAGGCCAGAGCGTTCTTCACCAAAAACTCCCCCTTCCCGCCACTAACCACATTTGAAAAGCTCTGTCTGACGAAAACAGACACGCAGGGACTTACATCGCAGATCTATAGAGAGGTGGTCGGTTCTGGGAGCTCACAGCAACGACAGAAACTGACGTACCAAATTGGATGGGAAACAGACTTAGGGGAGGAACTGGAGGAGGACGAATGGACGGCTATTTTAGAGGCTACTGCTAAGAGCTCCATATGCACTACTTTGAAGGAGAATGCATATAAAGTATTGATGAGGTGGTATCTCACCCCACTAAAATTATCAAGGTTTGTCACAGGATACTCCCCGCTGTGTCCCAAACAGTGCGGAGAATCGGCGGACCTGTTACACATGCTGTGGTCTTGCCCTCGGATCTCACACCTATGGGATGAGATTAGACATTGGCTCCGGAGGATTTTTGACCTCGCAATTCCCTCTGATCCGTGGCTGTTCCTATTGAACAGACCATGGAAGGGTCTTTCAAAAGCAGGTAATAAACTAGTTGCACATTTTGCAACAGCAACAAGGTGCGAGATCGCAGCTATGTGGAAACAACCAGAGATCCCAAATATCCCAAAAATTCGAAATCGATTATGGTACATATGCCAGATGGAGAAATTGACGAGTCTGGTCAATGACACTGGCGAAAAATATATAAAAGTCTGGACGCCTTGGCTGGAACAGACAGACATCCCAGGGGTTGAGGTAGCCACGATATGGCAGTGATTATTCCAAGTGCATTCTCGTACAAAGTAAGCGGAACGGACTACGAGACCTAGTTGAGGACACGCCATGTGAACACCTTGGGTGGCCCTGGAAGTCGGCAAACAATCGTGTAGAGTACATCTACCAGCCACCTATGGGAAAATGGCAGTGCAGCGTGCCCACGCCCCCCCCCCTTCCCTCCTTCCCACCCTCCCCCGCCTTAATTTACCTTTTTTTTTTTTTTTTTTTATGTGTTGTCCCCCCAAGTTTAAAATACATAAATATCCCAACTGGTTACAGAGATATCATGTTCAACGCATGAACACTTAGGGCTCCAGAAGGAGAATGTAGCAGTATCGTACATGAATGTAATACTGTGAATGTTCGTGTTATTTGTATTGCGATGCTATTTATATTGAAAATCTTCCAATAAACTTGAAGTTATAAAAAAAAAAGTTTACTTTAATGGAAAGGAAGATCTACTGAGAGTGACGAGAGCTCAATAGCCTCTTAGGCTTCGTCCATAGTGCAGGCTACAGTGTGAGCTACATAGCACGCGCCGAAACAAGTTTGTTTTGCAAGCGCGATGCCGGGGAGGAGGAGGAGCGCGGAATCTAGCGCATCCTACTATTGACAAAGCCTTAGAGACCAAAGAAGTCCCGGCTGGGATGCTTAAAACAGCCATAATTCTTATACACAAAATGGGTAAGGACCCAATAGACTGGTTTATTAATGAAATGGGTCAGTAATTTTTACAGAATATTAAAGCAGAAGGGACCTCTCCATGGGTGCCTCTAACAGGTGACTACGCTGCTTTTATTTTATTTTAATAGCACAGTATTGAAGCAGGGCGTCTCCGCAGCTGAACCGCATTAATTTCAGCCTCAGGGACCTTCTGCTTCCCGAGTTACAGGCTCCGGTATGGGGTGCCGGTATCTCCCTGCATTGTTAAAATGTCCCAGTCACATGGGCCATGACGCACCCCATACTGTATACTGTAGCTTGGGAAGCAGGGGGTCCCCGAGGCTGAAATTAATGCGGTGCTGCTCCGGAGACCCCAAGCTTCCATACTATGTTATTAAAAAAAAAAATTACATGCGCGATCACCTGTTAGAGGCACGCAGGGAGAGTGACTGATTCTGTCTCACTCTTACTGCACGTCTCTTACAGACTGATGCAGGCCGGTAGGAATCACACGGCAGGAGTCCCATTCAGAAGCAAGGACATCCGCTGTGTTAATCCTGATGGGCCATTACACCTTGCCAAGCACTGTGCCATGGACGGTCAACTCTTTGCACTGTGCACCAGTACATGCTCTGCAGCAGTTTATAGATACAAGTGGCTGCATCTGTAAGTGGACCCCAAACATAAAGGAGGGGACAACCAACCAAGCTCAGAGCTGTTCCCTAGCTGATATCACAAGCCATCAGGCCAAGTCGTTCACAAGCTTAACTTAACCTTACTGGCCTGCCTGGCAAAAAACCCTCAACTGACTGATACCGCAGCTGTGACAAATTATCCAAGTAATAAACCCAGTAATCCCTATCAGCATCCCCCTTAACACCAGATTGCCCAACTGTGCGGGAAATAGCATTATACACATTCCTTCTTTTCGTTTCTATCTTCTTTTCCTTTTCAATGTAAAAAAACAATATAACAACAACCAGCTCTGCACAAACCACCTGAAAACCAACAACCAAGAGAGGACGGATGAGATGCCATAAAGAGGCCAAAAAAGGGGTAAGAATGCACCCTAGCCCACTCCTTCTGCCCCACCAAACTGCTGCCCTCCCCCTAAATTTCCTACCCAACCACAGGAGACCATCCCCTAATTTCTTTCAAGAACAAGGTCTTATTATTGGTTTGATCTAAGAAATTGTTTTAGTTCTGGGTAGGATTTGGCCAACCTAATATATATTGGACTACTTGGTTGATTTACTTGGACAAATATTGATTTTATTGAATGTGAATAACAAGGGTTATGCATATTAAGAAAATGTGTTTGAAAATAAGAAGGTTTTTAACTTTCCTACTCTATCCTTTACCCACCCATTGAGATCAGAAACAGGGAAGGGGCAGATTCACTAAGGTCAGTTAGGGGTTAACGCACCTGACGATGCCAAATCAGGTGCATTATCTCGCAAATTACCTTAGTGAATCACACTCTAATTAAGCTACATATATAACCCAGATACATGTGCAATATTTCAACAAGAATATTTTATGGTAACAATAATTTCCAATGGCTGTGGGTTACAACTTTCAGATGCTTGGCAATTTATTTAGGGAAGTCAAAAGAATCCATGATATTTATGCATCGGATGGAATGATCCCATCTGTTTTTATCACCTTGATGGCTATTATATGTACTCAAATGTAAACCTACTATGTGATGGGTCGTTTCTCCACATGACAAAGGAGACCAAAGAGGAAGTCTTCATTGCTCACAATACAATGGGTTTTCCATCTTACAGTGTAGATTGGTCTTTATTTTGTAAGACTTAACGTCAGTGTATGTTAGTTAAACCCATTATTTGGTCAATGAGATAACGTTCCTTTTCCAAAATTGTTAAACATTATGATATGCTAAGGAATAATACTGTGCCTTCACCCATATGGAAAAAACTGAATGATTACATCTATAGTTTTGATCGTGTTAAATTATACAAGGGAACTTGGCTCCGGTACGTTTTTCAGCACGTTAGTTTTCTTTTCTAATTTCGATTCATGATACTGTGATGTCATTGTTGAATAGTCAAATTGTTATTTAGCAGGCACATCTGGATGAATTACATTCTATCAAGTAATTCAAACCAGAAATTACTTCATCCCGAAACTTTCCATGTAATCCAAGTCAGATATCTGACCAAATAACAGAGTGAGAAAATAAGTAACATAATTATGAGGCTACATTGGGAAAACCCAATATTGCATACATTTTACTACTTTCATTTTGTTTAAAATGTGTATTATTCAATATGATGTTATATCTCCAACCAGCATTATGCTCCAAAGTAGCAATCCTGCCAAGAGAAAAAGGGCTTACCTGAACAAAAGGGAGCGCCTAGAGCAATTTCTCCCAGGCATTATCTTTCGGAAACACTCCAATTCAGAAAATATTCGGCTTTATTGTTTTTTTTCATATATAAATAAATGTAAATATATATCATCTTATCATCTTCAGCCCTTGTCAATCCACTGCTGGATGAAGGCCTCCCCAACAATTGTCCACATACTGCATTTCCAAACCTCTCATCTCCGCTTTGCTCCCATTTTGGGGTTTTAAGGCCTTACTTGCCATGCCAGACGCATTTGCATGTTGGCAAGTACCTTTCCCACTTTAGCCGGGTATATTCAAGTTTTCATAGTATGGTTAAACCTACCAGCACAAGTGCCACCATACATACCCGTTGCCACCTTCCGGCTACTTTGAGGCAGTGAGATAATGATTTTGAGGGAAGAATACATATACAGATCAACCTCGTTATAGCACGATCCGTTACAACGCGAATCCGCGTATAACGGCTCCCAATTTCCGTATTTATGAATACTTTACAACACGATTATTGGTGTCTTAAATACTTTATTGTACAATGCATACAATTGCACATTATTTCTAACGTGATCCGCTTATAGTGCGATGTGATCCTTTGGACCCCGAGCACAGCGTTATAAGGTGGTTGAGCTGTATATTGAATAAAAAAAATTCAATACATACTATTTAAATAAATACAGTATGCAAATAAATAACAAAAAGAATGCCTACAATCTATCAGTAATACGTAACATAATGATAATGAACACCCATATTGCCAAAACATCTCTTTTCAGTGTTTCAGTTTGTAGGCTGAAGCATCTGTCTAAGAATGGGAAGTGTTAATTTAATTTTCCTACTGCTCATGTACACAAAAAAGAATGTTTCTATATTCAGATACCAAAAGCATCAGATATGTTACAAATTCTGTATGTTCAAATCATATTGATCACTAATAAATTAGCAAGTTGCATTAGCTATTTTGACTTTGCCCATACTCCACTTCAATATAAGAATTTGCTGTTGCTATAAAGTAACAAAGGAGGGAGAGGGAGTAGGGGGTATGATACATTTTATTGGACCAACAGGTAGTTGATATGTTACAAGCTTTCTAACCTCTCGGGGTTCTTCATCGGGTAACTCAGGACCCTGAGAGGTTGCACAGCTTGTAACATATCACTACTTGTTGGTCCAATAAAAGTTATCATACCTCCAACTCTCTCTCCCTACTTTATTACCACATGGAAGAATGGACCAACATGGCTACCCACCCTTCTTTGCTTACTGTTGTTATGAAGCTTTTTCCAGTAAGATTAAGAGCTGAAAACAGAGACACATCAGTTACATAATGTACAACTAACAACCTAAGCATAGAGTCAGGAAAGGTGGGCTTGACCCAAACCAGTCTGACCCGGCCTTACAATTCTCTCACGTCAACACCAATCCACTTATTTCTCCCCTTCACTCAACTCTGTCTTATCTTCAACTACAAAGTATACCGGAGAGGCATTCTTAGGCATTTAATTTCCAATTCATTTAAATATTTGTGATTTCATTGTGGGACAGAGCTATTTGGCACAAATATGTCGTATTGGAAGGGCATGTGTAGTTTGGGAAAGCTGTAATAATGGTCGCAGCTATTAAAGAAGTGTGTGCAGACTGTGTACACACAACATGGGGGTTAGTCATTAAACTGTTAATCAGGGTACTAGCGCGTGGAAACTCTCATTGACTTCAATAGAAGATTTCATGTGATAGAGCTCCGATCAGCCCTATCTCAGTTTAAAGCAGCTCTCCAAGTGACAATATGTTTTAAGAAAAAAAACAGGTTTGAAGCAAGGGGTCTCCGGAGCTGAGACGCGTTGATTTTAGTTCCGGGAACCCCCTGATTCCAAAATTCTTACCTCCGTAGGGGGTGCCGGGTATCTCTGTGTAGGTTAAAGGTCCCGTGTCAGATGGGCCAATAGGGGAAAAAAAGGGATAACGTTGTGGCTTCCTATTGGCCCACAGGATGCGGGACACTTAAACTGCACAGAGATACCGGCAGTATAATCAAGTTCCTTTCTTGAGAAATCTACACAAATACAAATATCTATTTCTCCTTTATGAGAACATTTTCAGTGCATTGATTTCGTTTGATGATAGCCATGCTTATAGTAAATCTAGTAACACTTTTTATGTAGTTACCTAATTAAAAGTGTAAAGCATTGAAGACCAGCAACATAAATAAATGAAGCACCCCCCTATTCCAAACAAGAATGAATCTGTTTTCATTGTTTTTAGTGTATACACAAATGAAATGCCTACTATTAAAGGCACAGGGATACTATGTTAAAATTAAATGAAAAACTTAAGAAAGTTTAAATTAGACTAACCAATAAAGATTGAGAAATAGCCAGTTAATACAGGCATACCCCGGTTTAAGGACACTCACTTTAAGTACACTCGCGAGTAAGGACATATCGCCCAATAGGCAAACGGCAGCTCGCGCATGCGCCTATCAGCACGTCCTGAACAGTAATACGGGCTCCCTACCTGTACCGAAGCTGTGCACAAGCGGGGAGACTATAGAGCCTGTTACAAAAGCGTTATTTACATCAGTTATGCACGTATATGACGATTGCAGTACAGTACATGCATCGATACGTGGGAAAAAAGGTAGTGCTTCACTTTATGTATATTTTCACTTTACATACATGCTCTGGACCCATTGCGTACGTTATTGCGGGGTATGCCTGTAATTAATTTGGGGTCTTTCTTGCCTATGATAATGTTAAATTATGTCATTTTTCATGGAACATTTGATCCGATAACACAATCAATTTCTAATCATCATCACACAGGAAATATTTTAACTCTCTCAGAACAAATGTATGTTTCTTTGCCAACGTAGTTTATTTTGCATGCTTGTGTGCACATACAAATGCCTTGATTCCCAATTCCGACTCAGGATGTGATACCCATGAGAAAAAGCTTCATTCTAAATTTTGACCCAGTGCCTAAATTAGCAGGAGGGACTAATTAAAAGACTTTGTGCTCATTGTACACACTGGACCCAGAAATTACTGGAGATAGCATCTGCAAGAATAAAAAGATAGATAAATCGGGTATAATGGTAATATTTGGGTGGCAGCACTATTGCTGCTAATATCAGATCATGAGATCAAAGTCAGGCTAGACTGAAAGGAACCTGTATGGACAGTAGATTATAGACAAACTGACCTTTTTAGTGCCACATTAAAAATCACTATGTTGGCATTACAACTTTTAAATCACCTTATTGGAACAGTAATTTTAGTAATAAGTTAAAAGTTTGCATTCTCAGATGAAAGATGCATATGCATTCTTTTTCTATATTTTTAATTTTATATTCTTAAATGAGTATATATAACAAAAAGGGACAGCACGGTTTCTCTAGTGTAAATAGTAAAGGTTTAATGTACACGAGCTAAAAAATATACACTCACAACAATGAGGTAGGACATGCGCATCGGATAGACCTCCTGTAACCTGTATGAAGCTGTAGTCTCGTGGCTGCAATCAAACTGTTCTGTTCAAGCAGCCGGGCACCTCCGTGATGTGCGTCCACTCAACTGCCCCTGGCTGAACGGTACACGCTTACTCAGTTCCGCAGCAGAACAGCTCCCCTCAAAGCAAAGAAAAGTTACAACGGAAAGGCTCCTGGTGCTGCCAATAGCGCTAACTCCCTGCGCTTTTTGATTGCAGCCACTATTTACACTATGGAGCCCACGCTGTCGCTTTTTGTTTTATAGAAATTTCGAGGAAGGTGGTTGTTCCTGGGGATAGCTGTTCGGGTGTTCCAGTGTTTTATTTTTACTTCAGGTTTTTTTATTTTTTATTTTTTCAATTGGCTTTCCTTCCTCACGTTTTTCCTTGTGTTTCCCATTCCCTTTCCTAGATCCTCATTCCTTGTAATGTATGTTGTTTGTTTGTGTGTTAGTTTTGTTATTATTGCCATACATTATGAACTATTAGCCACATACCTCTATTTTATGAAGTTAGTACATACCTTTATCCTTCATTAAATATTGGCGCTGTGATTTTATATGTTTTTGTTTTATATCTATATATATATATAGATATAAAACTTAATCATTTTCATAAATGTAATCATTTTTAATGTAAAATAATGTGTTAGTAATCTGCTTAGTCTATTTTCATTTTCCAAGGAGTACCTAGAAAATATGTACCCACTGGCCAGAGTAGCAATGAAACGGAAGTCTGATTAAATCTACATCATTACTCCCGGAGTACATTCTGCTTTCTATTGAAAGATAATATGTATGATGCAGTGGCCGTAGTAGCTTGAATAAAAGCAGAGGTACAGTACTGTGCCTGAGTTGTTTTATTAAACATTATGGAAAAGCTATGTTAACCATATTTTAGAAAGAACAATAAAATATTTATGCTTAAAAACTGAAAAGCAGAGATAAAGTAAAATAAAGATGTTTTATCTAAATAGGAGGTGGAATTAGAGTAAAGTTTCAATTTGCTTTGAGGTTTGAAAAATAACAGAAACTAGACAGTTCTGTTTCAACAATAACTATATTTTTTGCATCAAATTCAGGCATTATGTAAGAAGGATTTTAAGGATAAATACATTTATATATGATACTATTTTGGATATATAAATTGACTGGAGGTTTTCAATTGAGTTGTACTAAAATTAGCTCTGAATTTCAGAGTTTCTGTTAAATTGAACCCATTGTTGTATATTAATAAATCTCTATCCATCTTCGAATAAAAAAGACAATATGTGACATGAATGTCTGAAACATCTGAATTGTAATCTTTAGAGATTAGCATACCAGCCCAGCACACGTTTCACCCAGAGATTATAAACAGCCACCAATGGGCACTACCTCAGGTAGGCTTTTGGGTTAGGTGAGAATGATTTGGTGGCGGATGAGCAATTTTGGTCAATTACTCTTTTAATGAGTATGGGTAGGTGCAGGGTTATGTTACTGTATTTTCTTAACTTGTTCAGTGAGTCAGCACCTTGTAGCAGAATTCATTCTGTGGGACCCCAGAAATGCTCTATATGATAGAAAGCAAAATTGACTATAATAAAATGCTTGCAACTGTCTAAATCCACGGCAAGTAGAAGACAAACTCAAGGTTTTTTAAACCTTTCAATATTAGCAAACACTGGTTCCCAATGCCGTGCCTGCAATATCTCTACCCATAACAACACCTACAGAGAAAGCCAAGGAATTCTTCTGTTATAGCTGGGTGGAGACTCTTCTTACATCATGAGCACTTGACCCATTGGGGCTTCTTTGATATCAATACTGTAGTTATACTTTTTCCTACGGTGGCTGGTAAGGTTGGGCACATTTATTCGTTTATAAAAACTGGCTTCGCAAACTTTGAATACGATTGAAATTAGACTCAAAACTAGAGACGGGCAAATCTGCCCAAATCCGTTACCCGGGTTTTCTCTCATTTCCCCCCCAAAATCCATTTCACTGTGTAAAATCCTCAAACATATTTGGTCAATTTTAATCCGCATGGATTCATCAAAAACCGCCATTGGATACAATCCATTGACGGATTTGTAGAATCCAATACGCGGATTCTGCAACTCGTCAGATTCTTAAAAATCCGTCACCGCTTTGCTGAATTCGCGGATTGGATTCTACAAATCCATCAACGGGTTGCGTAATCCGCAGAGTGTATTGGCAATAATAATGAAAAAATCCGCAAAACACGAATCGTTCTTTTTGCGATTGATCAGAGGAAATCCGTGGACCAAACGAACCTGCCAATCCGCTGCGGATCCAAATCCGCTCCAAAAATGTGCAAGTCTCTAATCAAAACCTGAAAAAAAGGTTCATCCTTGGATTTTTTGTTTAATAACTTTAAAAAAAATAATCTAATTTCTAAGCTTTAAAATAAAAAATGCAAAGTTTGAAAAAATTCAACCAAATGTTGTCTTTTATTTTTTCTCTAGGTTTTTCAAAAATATTATCCCAATCCTAAATCAAAAACAAATAATGACGAGTTCTGATAAAACCAATACACAAGTGAGAAGAGAAAGTGCCCACCCTTAGTGACTGGTGTATAAAGATATACAACTCTCCTTTTACAAGACATTTTATCAGGGGGGGGGGGGGTGGAGGGGAAGGGATGTTTGGGTGTGGGTGGAGAAAGGAAATCTCCCTGCAAATATGAAAAGGCTGCTTTAATTACAAAGACAACATTGAGAAAATATGCTGGGTCACACTAATGGTTCATAAATCAGGAAATTACTGGAGATGGGTCACTGACTGCCAGCTATGGGTAATTCCCCAAACTCACACCTTGTCCTTAATTAAAATCAACAGGTTTTTTTTGTTGTTGCCATAAAAGGAGAATAATGCTTAATAATATATATTTTTTTAAACACAAAGTAATTGCAATAATTGTGGAAAATAAACTTTGACTGATTGACAACCATCTGAGTTTTTTTAATGGGAAATAATTAAAACCAGCATTTCACAATAATTGACTTGACAGCACAAAACCAAACGCACAGTAATACTTTTATAGTAATAATCATCATGTAGTAATAACAGTAATTTCAATATCTAAATTATTATATAATATACAGTACATGGTTTACATTGCATTGTATTGTATGTAAGGAATTCTTAGCCAACATTATTAAGAGAAAAGTAGAAATAGTTGACAAAAATGTATATAGTAAGTAAGTTTGTTGACTGGTTGCTGAGAGACGATGAGAAGTTAACATGCTATATTTTTTAAATGATACATATAGTGGTGAAGAGAAGGAAAGTATCGATGATAGTATACAGTATGTACATGCCAGAATAGTGTTGGGATACATTTTACCCATACTGTACTTTGCTTTTGTTCTATGTTGTTTAAATTAAATGTGTGAGTACTTATGCTATTCAGTGTGTTCAAACGGTGCTTTGCAATGTTCTACGGACTGTTCTGTATGTTCACAAAAACAAATATAACCGCAAAATCTTTACTTAAAACAAATCGTGCGGAAAAATACCAGCGCCAGGCAGCGCCTATGTAGTAGAGGTGGGCAAAGTTTTTGCGGATTTGGATCCGCCTCGGATCGGCTGGTTCCATTGGTCCCCGGATGTCCGTGGATCAGTCTCTAAAAAGGGTGATTTATCTTTCCAGATTTATTTTTTATCCCTGGCAATCCACACGGCGAATTAATACTCCATAGTCGGATTTTTAACAATATGCCAACGGATTGTGGAATACGCCGATTTGATTCTTAAAAATCCATCCGGATTGTATCCAATGGCAGTTTTGGATTAATTTGTGCGGATTGAAACTGGAACAATCCGTCAGCGGATTCTACACCGCGGAATGGATCTTGCAGAAATTTCAGGAAACGGATTTGGACAGTTCCACTAATCCCTACTATGTAGTGATTTTAGTAGCACCATTTTGGGTATGTTTGTGACCAGACGAGAGATTTATGGAGCAAGTGGGAGGAGCTAAAGCAGATTTACATTTGCATATTGACGCAGGTGAATACATATGTACGTATATACAAAGAAATATGCGCCTTGCGTTACTTTTCTTGACCGTTTTCTCTGTGATCTTCAAGGTGACGAGACTCTTTTTTTTTAATACTCTCACAGCATGCGCCAATTTTTAAAACAGCAGAAATACCTTTCATAAATATTTTTCAGACAGAAAAGATATAAGTTAATTTCTTGATACATAGACCGTATATTTTTCACTGTGCATAAAAGGGCTACATTTTAACTAGATGTCTTAACAAATATTGTTGTGCAATAGGGAACAATAGCTTTTCTCAGAGGAAAGCATCAAATTGAATAGTATGAGTCCAGACAGCCTGCAACTACTTCCAGTGTTTTACATTTGGAAATGGTTAATGCAAGTCCTTTAGATCAGCCGCATTTCTTTTTTAGCCATGTGCCATAGTAACTAAATGTGCAAAGCAGGGCATGAACAAATCACATAATCACATCGCATCTTTTTTTTTTTTTTTTTTCAATGTAATATTTAGAAGAGGCAGGCAGCCTCATGTACTCAGGCATTACAAAGGTTCCCAAGTGAGGACTGTATCATTTGGCCAGCTTTCTCAATACAGTCCCTTCTGTAGGGTCTGCCAGATGCCAGGAGCAGTGCACAGCTGCCAGAGGGCTCAGCACAAGGTTAACATTAGCAGAGTGGGTGGGTTGCGAAGTGACTCTCAAGAGAGAACGAGAGGGAAGGAACTAGAAACAACCACTTAATATCTATTTAGAAACAGGGAGCATTTGTGAAAGCCATCCCCATTACTGTTGAAAAGATGCAAATTTGGTGAAATAATCATCTGTATGACCCGAGGCTATTTCTCAAGTACCCTGTTTCTTTACAGTAGTGAAGGTATTAGTGTAAGACACACAGCAAGGCCAAGTTCATGTTGCTTAGAGGTAGCCCCTAACCAAACTCCACCAAGTGCAACAAAAGAAGATTTATGTTTGGAAAGAATTGACAGCTCATCCTTGGAAAGCACCAAAACAGAATCCTTTAGGCTGGTTGCAGGGGTGCAGAAAGCAAAAGAAAACAGGAACGTAGAATTAAGAGAGCGTTGGCAGAGATGTTTCCAAAGATATGGCATAAGAAATTCATAACCACAGTGATTAGTTTTGCTAAGAGGAAAATAAGTGTTTATAATTAAAAGGCCTTTTTTTATTCTGTAAGGTGTGATAAACTCAGATGACGTGCATGAAAAGCCCCATTAAAGTCAAAGGGGCTTTTCCTGTGATAGCACGTCACCTGCGCTTCTCACACTTTATAGAATAAGGGCCTAATAATCTTGAAAGTGAGCTGCTTTGTAAATAGATGACAGGATTAAGGCACCTATTCAATGTACTGTGAAGACGCCTCACCCATGTTGGAGAAGAGATCAGCACAATATTAATAAATGTTCTCTGGCACAGGGAACACATCATGTTCAGCATGTTGAGTACAGTAGGGACCTAAGAAGTTGGGGGAAAAAAATATTTTGCAAATAAATAACTAGTAGCACTTTGTGAGAAAAGAAAATCTATCCATATGAAAAACAGTTCAATGCGTGACTTAATATAAGTGATAATCCAACTTATTCGTCCAAACTCTTTATTCTCAAGTTTTATTTGGCAACCGTTTTGGAACAAATTAACAATGCACTTAAACACAGCTATATATTTTAAACAGTAAATCATTGTTTTCGACTGCAATAGTGAAAAGTCTTTTATGTTATGTGTAGCTTTAACAGGTTAGAAATGCCACGGCCTATAAACTAAATATTTCATTAATTTATGGAGAATAAATGATATTTATAATACCTGGGTTCTGCTAGCATGGAGTCCCTCCTTTTAACTATTGTGTGAAACAGAGCATTCAATCTGTCTTTCTCACAGGGGTGGGGGTGGGGGTGGGGGTGGGGGTGGGGGGGGGGGGAGTCCCTTAAAATAACATGCTTGATGAAAAATAAAACAGGTTACCACAGCAGTTTAAACAACTCTTAATAGTGAGTGTGACATTTTGGATACAAGGTTTTAATACAGATCGATCCTATTGGTTTAAATCTCTTTAAACTGGTCACTAGAGATGTGTGAAATGTCCAAAAATGCTACATTTCAAGTGTTTTCTTCGCACACATTCGATTCTTTGCGAAACATTTCACCAATTCTAAAAGGGCTAATAAGGTTGCCAATTTAGTAGGTTTTCAGCTTAATATAGCCAGAAAGTGAGTAAAATATGCTGTGCGTGCCCGTTGTGTGCCTGGAACGAATCTAGCAATTTTAGGGAATTTTGCAAAATAGCATGTAGCCCCCTTCCCCATGCCTAACGGAAACTACGTGGGTGACTACGCTTGCGGCTATACCTGTTGCTCACAGGAGGCCTAAGCCTCCGCCGCTGGGAGCCTAGTGTGAGCTGTCTCTCGTTGCAGTGCAGCGCCTCCACCTATGAGGGATCCCAGCATGGGCGGGATAACCCCTCACAGGAACCAATCACAGTAATGAATAATACACACACAAGGTATATAACTAATGTTTACTGAACATACAATAGCAATAGTAACTGTAACCCCCAGTGTACACCCAATACCCCAACACGTGGTGGTTCCCCCAAAGTACTGAGGGTGCGATGGCAGCAATACCGCTGGTGTCCTTCCCAGAAAGTCTCACCCAAATGTAAGGTGGTGATACCCCCTGTTGATGTAGGTGCACATTGGGTACCTGCCTGGGTACTCCGGTACCCAAGTGCTGCTTGACGTGGTAAGTGGGAGCGGATCCCATGTATCGGGGCTTCCGACACAAATCCCCTCACTCCTTAGTATCCTGATCTGCCTCGTGGGATGAGCTCCAGCTGGAGTGTCTCACCTGAATGTCTATGGTGTCCTGTGGCCTGGTCCCAGGCCGCAGGGCACCGCTTGGTTGTTCGGTCACCAACACAGTACTAACACACTGATCTGGTATAAGGGAAGCGTCCCTATCTGGGGCCTTCCCTACAACACTTATCTAGGTTGACTCTGGGCCTAGCTGGGCTAAGGGGGCAAAGCCTAGGCCTAGTCTGGGAGACTGCTCCCTGGACACTACCTGTTGTCTTGCCACCCTCCGTCCGACTGATTCGCGGGTTCTCTGGACGTGGGGGATATCCTGTACTTTCTGCTGTTAGAGCCCTATTGGCTGGGACTGCCCCATGTGATTATCCCACCCCCCGAGGATCCTGGGACTCGAAGTCCTGCGCTGCGTTTGTGGAGCCATCCCAAGATGGCCGCTTCACTCCTCTATCTGTGCATGTGCGCCTCGCCGTTCTGGGCATGCGCAATGCACAAAATGGCTGCCCCCACACTCCCGATTCGGCATAGGGCTCCGGTGAGCATTCCAGCAGTTCTCCCCTCACCGGAGGTAAAGGGGGGGACTCTGCTACATCCCCCCCTGGTGGAGAATCCAATGTTCCCGCTTGGGAACAACATGCTACAGTATAAACAGAATCTTATATGATGAAAAATGCATATCATACATACAACTAAACTATGCACAATATATCTATACCAAGTTGAACATTTCATTGAGCATGGTCATTACAGAGGCGAACCTGCTCCGAGACAGCTGCTGAGACTCCTAGTGAGGTGCCCCTAACGAATCATACGTCATTCTTGTTGGAGGGCACTCTTTGACTCCTGCTAGTCTCTTCTTCGAAGTCTTCTTGGGTGGAGAGGCTTCTATCGGCTTGGGGCCCTGGCTCTCTTATAGAGTGTGAATTTTGAGATACATAGTCTCTAGTAGGTATGAAACTCGGACTCCTTGGGTTGAGTAGTCGGCTTGTTGAAGCCACTGGGGAGGGTACATGAGGGACAGGCCCATTACCCGCTACTTTTTCTGGTGGTGCCCACCAGTCTCCATTTATGGTGGCAGAGGTTCCCTCCAAAGGATCCTGATCATTTGCCTTTACAGCATTCTGGGTTTTGCTGGACTCCTTCGGTTCACTTGCCGACACTACTGAGGGTGGTTCAGTTTTGCTTTCCCCCACTTGGGGAATAGGTAGCAAGTGATTTCAATGCCAGACCCTTACCCTTCCGTCTGCATCTCGAA
The DNA here is from genome assembly GCF_040206685.1 of Ascaphus truei. Taxonomy (NCBI): domain Eukaryota; kingdom Metazoa; phylum Chordata; class Amphibia; order Anura; family Ascaphidae; genus Ascaphus; species Ascaphus truei. The sequence goes on along the minus strand of NC_134490.1, from coordinate 59,681,369 downwards.
TACGATATACAGGGAGGCCCGGCATATGTGACTCCACCTCGAAGGGAGCTTCTCGCCAGCGGTCCGCTAACATGCTATCCTGGTATTCCTAACTTTCGCAGGAGAACTGCGTCTCTGGGCCAAAGTTCCCGATGGCGGATCTTATGGTCATACCTCCGCTTGTTATTCTCATTCAGCTTGGCGGTGGCTTTTTCCGCCAACTGATACGGTCTACGGAGGTTATCCTGGAGCCGTTGAACATATTTATAGTGCGTCATATTCAGTACCCCATCGGTGGACACCCGGAGATGAATGTCCACAGGTTGTCACACCTCTCTGCCGAACATCATGAAATAGGGTGTGTACCTGGTGGATTTATGCCTGGTGCAATTGTATGCATGTACTAGCAGCTCGACATGCTTGCTCCAGCTAGCCTTCTCTGAGCCCTTCAGAGTGCCTAGCATATCCAGGAGAGTTCTGTTGAACCATTCTGGCAGGGCGTCTCCTTTGGGGTATAGGGAGTCATACAAGACTTCTTGATATTGAGCAGTTTTAGAAGCTCTTCATTTAACTTGCTCTCGAAGTCTCTCCCTTGATCGGAGTGCATCCGATTAGGTAACCCGTAATGAATGAAGTACTTCTCCCACAGTACTTTGGCTACTGTGAGAGCTTTCTGGTCTTTGGTAAGGAACTCTTGAGCGTATCGGGTGTAATGGTCTGTCACTACAACGACATTCCCGGTACCCTTTGAGTCTGCCTTGATGCAGAGGAAATCCATGCAGACTAGGTCCATGGGACCAGAGTTTTTTTTTTAAATGGCCCATTGGGGCTCCACGTGTAGGCAGTGTTTTTAGCTTTATGCACCGCAGACACCTTCGGCAATGGCGCTCCACTGATTCGCACATATTGGTCCAGAAGAACCTGTCTCTTACTAGTCTGAATGTTTTGTCCACTCGCAAGTGTCCGTGATCATCTTGCAGAGATCGTAAAACATGGTACTGCAAGCTTCTGGGCAGGACGAGTTGTCTCCTATCTGGATGGTTGTCATAGGGGTCCATGCGAAACTTGCCCCATTCCCTCAAGATGATGGTGACCGTATCGCCGGGAGCATGCTCTAGCCACCGGGTCTCGCATCTGGTGTATCACCAACTCTTTCCATCTCATTATGGTGTCTTGTGTGATGGGCATGCCTTCTTTGTGGCCGTATGGTGCAGGAAGTGCATTGGAGTGACACTCCAATGAGTCCGCTAATCTGAGTTTGGAGAAGGCTACTTTGTCCTCCACAATCGCCGCGGATGAGCACATTGCCTGGATCCCAGGTCCAGGAATTTCTTCCGACGGGCCATCGTCTGGCATTGCACTCAGCCCAGGCCTTCTGGACAGAGAATCGCCTCCGATGTTCAATGGCCCTGGCTTGTATTTCAGCGTGAACTGATAGTTAGACAGGGCTGCCAACCATCTGTGGCCGTGGCATCCAACTTGGCAGAGGTCAAGATATATGTCAGGGGCTTATTGTCGGTTCGCATTTCAAAGGAGACCCCGTACAGTTTATCGACTACAGCCCACTTGAGTGCTAGAAATTCTAGTTTGTGAACTTTATAGTTGTGTTCACTCGGCGTCAAGCTGCGACTCACATACGCTACTGGGCAGGGTATTTTTGATGTAACACGGCTCCCAGCCCGTTGAAACTGGCATCCACATGCAGGATGTACGGCTGCTCCGGATCAGCGTTGGCCAAGACAAGGACTTCAGCGAGGTTCTACTTCAGCCCCGTGAAGTCCTTCTCGCAGGCCGAAGTCCATTTGTCCCCGAACGGTGTTCGCGGGGTTGCAGCTTTTTTCCGAGGCTATTCTGGGTAGATCTTCAACAGGTTGTTGAAGACCTTGGCCTTGCTGGAGTCCCCCTCTACGAATCGTTGGTAGTACCCACAAAACCCCAGAAAGGTTCTTAGCTCCATCACATTATCTGGTCTGGGCCAGTTCACAACGGCTTGGACCTTAGTGGGGTCAATAGCCACTCCTTTGGCAGACACTATGTGGCCCACATAGGTGACCGCAGTGTGGCAGAAGCGACATTTGTCTAGGGACAACTTCAGGCCTTCTTTTCCCAGTCCATCCAAGACATTCGGAAGGTGTTCTTCGTGCTCTTCTAACGTTCTTCTGAACACTATGATTTTGTCCAGATAGACCAGACATTCCCGGGGATTTATATCACCAATGGTCTTTTCCATTAACCTCTGTGTAACAGGGGACTTACCCTGTTCAGAAAACTTGCCTCTAATCCAGCCGTGTGCTGGTTAATTGACCAGCACCTGGCTGATTAGAGGTGTTAGAAAAAGCCTGCCTCTGAGACAGGAAGTGAGACTCCTTAGCACACCTGTGAGCTGAACAAGGAGACAGACGTCTTGAGCCTGCCAGAAGAGACTGCTGCCAGCAAGACACAGGGGAACGTACTTCTAAACCTGGAGAACAAAGAAGTCTTTCCCTACAAGAGACAGATAAGACTTTCCTTTCTTTTTTTTTTTTTTTTTCAATTTCAAATTTATTGTAAAGAGTTTTCAGTACATATAGTATCACAGTGCATATAAAACAAATATCTCATACATAACATTACAGTGCGATACCTACTGTAAGTTCTCTCCTGAGTACCTGTGCAATATGAACGTTGATATATATCCAGCTTTACCTTATGCGGTACATTAGAGTAGTTGCGTGTGTGGGTAAAAAGAAATAAGGATAGGGGAGGGGAGGGGGGAAGGGATGAAGGAGGGGAGAGGGAAGGATAGGGGGGGGGGTGATGACCCCGGGGACGTGGGCACCTCCTGGCTTTGTAATGGGATTGATGTTCAGTTCGCGACATGCATCATCCATCAGCCCCTGTCTGGTTGGCTGTTGGGCCTCTTATATCGTATTGCTTCCCTGTATGTGGCCTGGCAGCCCACGGCGGTGTTCTCGTCCTTTGAGTGAAAATGCATTTATAACTGTCATTGCCAGATTGTGGCTACCTCGACCCCGGGGATATCTATCTGTGCCAACCAAGGTGACCAGACTTTTAGGTATTTGGCACCAGTGTCATTGACTAAGCTCGTTAGTTTTTCCATCTGGCATATGTACCACATTCGATTTAGAATCTTGGGGATGTTTGGGATCTATGGTTGTTTCCACATAGCTGCGATCTCACATCTCGTTGCTGTTGTGAAATGTGCAACTAATTTATTTCCAGTTTTAGAGAGACCCGGCCATGGCCTATTCAGAAGGAACAGCCACGGGTCCGGGGGAATTGTGAGGTCAAAAATCCTCTGGATCCAATTTCTAATTTCTTCCCAAATGGGTGAGATTCGAGGGCATGACCACAGCATGTGCAACAGGTCGGCCGATTCTCCACATTGTTTTGGACACAATGGAGAGTATCCTGGCACAAACCTTGATAATTTCAGTGGGGTGAGGTACCACCTCATCAATACTTTATATGCATTTTCCTTCAAAGTCGTACAAATAGAGCTTTTGGCCACCACCTCTAGTATGGCCGACCAGTCCTCCTCTTCCAGGACCTCCCCCAGATCCGTGTCCCATCTGACTCTATATGCTAGTTTTTTCTCTTGTTGTGCATTCCCAGAACCAACTATTTCTCCATATATCTGCTATGTAAGTCCCCGTGTGTCTGTTTCTGTCAGACAGAGCTTTTCAAATGTGGTTAATGGCGGGTAAGGCGAATTTTTGTTAAAGTACGCCCTGATCTGAAGGTATCGGAAAAATTCGGAATGTTGGATATTGTTCCCGGATCTGATTTGTTCAAATGATTTAATTTTATTTGGTATCCCCTCCAGATCTCTGAGCCGAATATATCTATATTATTTCCCGATCCCTGAGGCGTTTTCTGCTAGCCCTGGCGCAAAGTTGGGGTTGCCCCACAACGGGGACATCAGTGAGTGTTTGGACGTTAAGGTTTATTTAAATTTAGCGGCCTCCCAAATCGACAATGAGTTGATCATCGAGGAAAGAGGCCGTTTAGCCCATTTAACGGCTGTTTTAGGTAAACAAAGCAGATTGTCTAACTCCATTGGGGAGCAGACCGATTTCTCCAGATCCACCCATCATTTCAATGCTGGGTTGGTCTGCCATTGTGTGAGTTGACACAATTGCACCGCTTTATAGTAAGATAACAGGCAAGGTACCGCTAAGCCTCCTGATCGGGTGGTCCTTTTCATAATTGTCTTGTTTACTCTCGTTTTTTTCCCTCCCCATATGAAGTTGGAGATTTCAGACTGAAGTAAGAGTATTTCCTTCAGTCTCAGTGGCACTGGCAGAGTCTGAAAGAGGTATAGGATACGGGGGGAGATTCATCTTTACACTATGTATCCTACCAATCCAGGAGATCCTATATGGCATCCACTTTCTCAGATCATCCGTTAGGGTTCGAATCAGTTTGGGATCATTTGCTTCGTAGATGCCCTTATAATCTTTAGTGATATGGACTCCTAGGTACTTAACATGTTTTGGTTGCCAATTGAAATTGAAGTTCAGACTCAATAGTTTTTCTGTTTTTTTTAGGAGGCTGATATTCAGGGCCTCTGATTTGGTTTGATTAATTTGAAATCCAGATATCTTATTAAATTTTTCCAACAGATCAAATAGGTTCGGCAGAGAGGTAAGGGGTCTAGAGATCACCAGCAAGATGTCGTCAGCATACAGGGCAACCTTGTGGGATTTAGAATCTATAGTAATCCCTGAGATATCCGGGTTGTTACGGATCTGCGCCGCGAGAGGTTCCATACACAGGGCGAATAAAAGGGGTGATAATGGGCACCCCTGAAGTGTGCCACTTTTAATTTGGAATGTATTTGATGGGAAGCCCTGGTGTATGACCCTAGCAGCGGGGCCAGAGTACAACGCCATTATTGCGCCACTCACCTTATCCCCGAAGCCAAATGCCCCAAGCGTCTGTTGTAGGTAAGGCCAGTCAATCCTGTCAAAAGCTTTTTCTGCATCCAGACCTAACATCATAGCTTGTATTTTCTTATTATTGGCTATCTCTAGCAGATCAATAATTCGTCGGGTGTTATCCGCCACTTGTCTATCTTTAATAAAGTCGACTTGATCTGGATGTATAAGTCTGGGCAGGATGTGACTCAATCTATTGGCTATTAGTTTGGCGCAGATTTTAACGTCAGTATTAATGAGGGAGATTGGGCGATAACATTTGCAGTCTTGCGGATCTTTTCCATCTTTATAAATCACCGAGATAGACGCCTGAAGCATCTGCTCCGGGAACGGGGCTCCCGCCAAAACAGCGTTAAACATTTGGAGCAGTCATGGGGCCAGGTTCTTAATGAACTTCTTATAATACAGCCCTGAGTAGCCATCAGGGCCCGGGGCCTTTGAAGGCTTGAGGTCAGTGATAACCTGGGAAAGTTCCTCTAATGTGAACTCTGCTTCCAATACCTCTCTGTCCAACTCGTTCAGCCCCGTCAGATTGGCGCTTGCCAGAAAATCTTCTATGGCCCTTGCGGTTTTGGAATTATGTGCCACTTTCTCTCCATTATATAGATTTTCATAAAATGATTTGAATTCTTCCACTATGTTTTTCGGATTGGATGTAGAGGCTCCAGTTTTTAAGTGGATCGTCTGTATATTATAATTTGATTGTTTGGCCTTTAATTTGCGTGCTAGAATGGTATCTGGTCTGTTTGCGTTTTCATAGTATTTCCTTTTCGACCAACTCAAGGATTTGTCTGCCTGCGAGGCCATCAGTAGATTAAGTTCAATTTTGGTGTTCTTTATCTCAGCTAATATCTGAGGGTCAGTTCGTTTGTTGTGCCTTGTCATGAGGGCGTGTAGTTTGTTTTGGAGTGCTACCATTTTATTGTTTCTTTCTCTTTTTCTGCGTGCTGCTATGGCAATTAGTGTGCCCCTTATGGTTGCCCTATGGGCCTCCCAGAGGGTAAAGTATGATTTTACCGAACCACAATTTATACTAAAGAATTGGTTTATTTCCTCACTCACTGCGCCACATATATCTGGGATTTTTAAGAGTGACTCATTAAGTTTCCAGTTTGCGCCAGGCCTATCAGAGCGAATTTGAGTGCACCGTAGCTCTATGGGTGCATGGTCAGACCATGAAATATCATGGATCCCTATATAGGAGACCAAGGGGACCAGTCTACTAGAGATGAAGAAATAGTCGATTCTGCTATATGCGTCGTGGGGGTGGGAATAGAAGGTGTAGTTTTTCTCTGTGGGGTGTAACTCCCTCCAGATATCAGTTAACTGATTTTTCTTGAGTCCCGTCTTTAAAGCTTCTAGAGCCTTCCTCCGACCACTCTTAGGTGTGCCAGTTCTATCTAGCTTCGGATTCATCGTAAGATTAAAGTCACCCGCTAGAATAATGTGGCCTTTGGCTACCTGGTGCAGTTTTTGAAAGAAACCTCTGAGAAAATCGTGGCTTTGCTCACAAGGAGCATACAGTGAAGCCAGAGTCACGGTTGCTCATGAATAGTTCCCACCAAAATCAGGAATCTGCCTGTACTGTCCCTCCTGAGTGTCTCCAAAGTAAAGGGAACGCTATTATGGAAGAGATCCCTACCCCTCGCTTTTTCTACGCCGCAGATGCTAGATAGAATTGTGAGAATTGTTTATCTAGATTTTAGGTGAGCTACTGGTGATGAAGTGAGTCTCCTGAAGGAGGACAATGTCTGCCTGTTTTCTTTTGTAATCTATGAATGCGGCTTTCCTCTTTATGGGGCTGTTAAAACCGTTAACATTATTAGATATAATATTTATCGCCATTTACATTTCGGTATGTGTATACGGCGTCCTGCTTTGATACTGTATTTGTGTATCCTGATCCTGATTAGGTGGGTGATACCTGATCGAACACTGAAGATCCAGTATGGAGAGGTCCTCTGTGACCTCCTACTGGAGGGGCTCCGCGCTCCGGTGAGGGGAAGTGACCTGGGAAGGGGGGGTGGGGAGGGAGCGTGGAAACGCGCAAAAAGAAAAAGAAAAATGAAAAGAGCCGTGTCTGGGGTGAGCCAGAACCGGCTCTTCTGCCCTACGGATTGGACAGCTGCCTGGCACCGCTTGGGTGGGCTACCATGTATTCTTAGTTCTGTCCTCTGTAGGGATGAGCGGTCCCCATGGACTAGATCCATGAGGCATCTCTCGAGGCGCCGACGAACTACCAGGGTAGTTCACACCGGCAATTTGGCGTAGGATAATTAGTGGCACAGTGTGAGCGAAGAGCACCATAACAAACCCGGGCAACTTTAACTTAACTTAACTTTAGTTGAGCAGCCATGGCTGGATGCCTGGAGACCCCCTACCGACCGGATGGTTTCTTCCGTATCCGTCGCCGCACCTCCCCCTGCTCACTTATTTTCTCCATCCCATTCCTCGTCCGTGCCCACCGGCAAGGGCAGGGCTGATTTAGGGTCCGTGTCACTGTCGGGTAGAGGTGCGCGCGAGGCGGACCCCATCGTGAGCATCCCCAGGCTCCCAGCCCCGCCGCCCGCTGTGGAGGCAGAAAAACCGTGAGACATAACAACATTTGGCTATCTCTTAAACTAGACAGCAATCCCTTTCAGACGAGGGATGTCCAGTGTAGGCAATTCCCCCCTCCCCCCCCCATCAGATCTCCTCTTAGTCCCCTATATGGACATGGCCGGCGATTAAAGATCGGTGACCCCCGGGCTAGTCTCCTCCCGCCTGATATACATGGCCTGATTACAACTTGTGGAGTCCCCGGGGGGGGGCGAGCAACCACCGAGCCGGCCGCCTCTCCCTATCTAAACCTTATGGGCCTGGTGATTATCCCCATGGCGCCCCTCGGGTAATCCCTCTCTCGTCCCCCCCCCCATGGAGCCCCCGGCCGAGGCCGTATCCCTCTTGCTCCTTGAATGGTGGAAGCCTCTGTCTGCTGATCCGGGTGGGTATTGTCCCTGTGTGCGTGAAACCGGAAATTCCGCTGTCGTAGGGGTCGCAGGGTCAAGCGGAAGGCGCTCAGGATACGTCACATTTATGACGCGCAGCCGTCTCCCTCGTTGTGGCGCCGCCTCCACTGCCTTCGCGCCCTCAGCCTGGGTTGCCGCCACCTAGCTCCGAAGATGGCTGCCTGCTTCCATTGTGGCCTGCAATGCCTGAAGGTGACCACCAGGGGGGGCGGTGGAAAAAAACTCCTGTTGTCGGCCATGTGTTCTGTGGAGGGGAAATGGGGAATGTCTTCTTTAACTGCCTGATTGGACTTGGCTGCTGCAGGCGAACTCGGCTTTTCACTGGTCAGCAGCTACGGAGGTCCCCACTCTGCTCCAGGACGTCTCCGGCGCAGGATCAGGCTCCGGATTCAGGTGAGGAGGCTGGGAGGGACCGGGGCTAGGTGTTCTCTGCAACAGACCCAGCTTTGTTAGGAAAGCGTCGCCATCTTCTGCCTTTTTTAGAGTGTTTGCGACCCCATTTTTTATTACAAGAAAGGCAAACGGGAACAGCCATCGATATCTAATCCCTTTTTCTTGTTGAATCTTTGTAATTGGGCCCAAATTTCTCCGTCTGGCGAGGGTGGCAGGCGAGAGATCTTGAAAGATCTGAAGTTTAAACCCCTCAAACTCCAGGGCTCGCGCCTCTCTTGCGATCTGGCAGATAGAGTCTTTTATGCGGTAATAGTGGAACCGCACTATGATGTCTCGAGGGGGTCCCCTGCTTGTGGTTTTGAGCGCAGCGCTCTATGGCAATGGTCTAGATGCAGGTCGTGTTCAGCTTTATCAGGGAGCAAATGCTCCAGCCATCTTTGCACGAAGTCCTCGGGGTCATTGATGGTTTCTGGGACCCCTCTTATACGGACATTGTTCCTGCGGTCCCGGTTCTCTGTATCTTCCTGCTTATCCGCGATCTCGCGGACCTTATCCGCCAGCTGGGAGACTGTTTTATTTGTTTGTATCAGGGCCCTCGTGTTGGTATCCACTTGTGTCTCTAAGGCCCCGGTTCGTTCGCCCACCGCGTCCAGGTCCTTTCTCAAGTTCCACAGTTCTTTGCGGAAGAAGTGCTTCATCTCCCCACAAAATTCCCGGAGATCTTTTCTTCTGACCAGTTCCTGTGGGGTCAGTCTCTCGCTGTCCGAGTCTGACTGCCTGGTCGGTGTGGGTGAGACGGAACCTCCCGTCACCGCTGGGGCGCTTTTATTGAAATAAGTCTTGACCGAGGGGTCCTTATGTTTGGATTTTGCCCTGGTTGGCATCTCTAGATATTCCACCGAGTATATCAGCCCACTGGAGGGTTTTATGTTGATTTTTAATGTCACTGTGATATAGAATTCTGGCCAGTGTGAAGGGAGCTAGAGCCCTATGCTGCCATTAACCCTGGCTTTGCGCATGCGCCTCAAGACTTTCCTTTCTAAGACTTTTTGTATATCTGCACATATCAAGATATATGTTTGGGGCTGGGAGACATGCTAATCTAAAGGGGGTTGTGGACTACATAGGTTTCACTAGAAATACTCCCAAGTGGAACAGAAGCTTTGTTTGACCCCTTATTTGCATACGTTTGGATGATTTTCTTGTGTTAAAGAAACAGGCACAATAAAAGCCTTATTTAATTTCACCTTAAAAAAGTCTCCATTGCATACCTCTGCACATGTCCTCTTACACTCTGTAACGTTGCAGGTGCACCAGAAATGCCTTGAGGCATCCGGGTGAACTGGTAAAATCCGAGGGGGCAGGCAAATGCTGTCTTGTCCTGGTCTTCAGGGGCAGTATCCAGACCTCAGTTCCAGCATGGTGAACCACTAACTGCCTGATAAGACACTGAGGATTTCTTCAATCCGCATCAAGGTATTTTGGTACGGTACCGTGCAGCGGTTCAGGGTATGGTAGTGCACGCATAGTCGAACGGACCCATTCTTCTTCCGTACTACCACATTAGGAGAGTCATAGGGGCTACAGGACTCCATTAATATATATTCGCCATCTCCATCTCCTTCAGGGCGTCTCTCATGTCCTCCACATCTCTGGGAGCTATGCGCCTGGAACGCTCCCGAAATGGTGTGGCGTCATTCGATCGGATCATGTGTTGAGCACTCTTGCTGCAGCCTACATCCATGTCGCTGGTGGAGAACACCTCCTGGTGCTCCGCCAATTTGTCACTTAGCTGTTTCTTCCACTCCGTGGGTAAGGTCGATTCCCCGAAGTCGAACTGCAATCCAGTAGGGGCTTTGTGTATGGTAGCCGCATTCACATGCTCCAGGGATTCTATTGGAGTAACCTGGTATATCCGAACCAGTGCTTGCCTGACGTCAAACCGTATAGGGTGGGGCAAGATATTTTGTATGGCCACCATGAACCGACGAGGAAGAGCAGACTGCCATTCTTTCATTTCTGGTACCACCTTGAACACTCTCTTGGTGTCCTCTTTGGGCGTGGAATGAAAAGTACCGGTCGGCCTCGTCGCAGCCCGCAGAGATGATAGGGGTAGTTCACCTGCTTCTTGGAGATAGGCCCGGATGAGGGCTCTCACACATACGCGTTGGTCCCCAATATAAGGAATGAATTTGGGTGTTCCCGCGGCTCGGGACATATCAAGGCTTCCACATCCATTGGGTGGGATTTGTTGGTATTGAGCTGAAGTATGTCCAACCACACTTGAATCACGCCATCAATTGGGTAGTCTTTGCTAAAGACCCCATAATTTCATCTTTTCGGCTGACTACATAGGCAGATGCTTTAGATGTAGGTCGTAGAAGGGCCGGTAGATGATAGTCACTTGCAACCCAGTGTCCAACAATGCAGAAGAGTAGATGCCCTCCACCAGTACTCTTACTATGTTCGCAGATCCTAATCGATTGTAGGCATCCAATGGAGCCTCCTTTGTGGGACTAGGCACAGGGGCACTATCTGAGGATGTGGACAGCTGTTTTGATGGATGTACGGTGAAGGCCATGGCCCTGGGAGTGAAAATCGCTGACTTTGGGCAGTCCTGGGAGAAGTGACCCTCTTTCTTGCAGGTAAAGCAACAGTTTTTTCGGGTCGCATTGAAGCCAAAAGTTGGGAGTCTAGTTCTGAGGCGTCGAGGGGGTCTGTCTTGGAGTCCCCGGGGGGTTTTGTCCTCAGGATTCTCTTTTGCACTAGGTTTCTTGGAGGGAGTCGGTTTGTTCTCCCCTTTGGGAGATTCCCAATAGGTCTTGGGAGAGTGGAAGTGCAATTGAACCTCCAGCTTTCGTATGTGGCTCATCAACTCCAGGAAGCTGGGAGGTGTCGCGGCCCAAGGGATGCCTCACATGTAAGAGCTATAGGGTGCGAGGGTAGAGACCCTTTCATGAGCTGCTTGAATCTGGACTCACTTACTACGATGGCAGGGATAACTTTCTTGGAGAGTAATCCCCATAAGGATAGTTGTAAGCATCAAACAAACATGGACAGCACTTCTCCCTCCTTCTGCCGGAGAGCACAGAATTGGGCCAAGAGTTCATCTTCATCATCCTTGGCAGTGTAGGCCTGGTTGAGGAGTTCGACCAATTCCTGGGTAGTGGCTTCACCCTCGGTCTCGCGGTGCATTCGCACATGTTGGGCTGCTGGGGGCCTCGACTATTCATTGCCTCTTCACGGCTTTGGAGCAGGACCATTCCTCAAGCACGTGCAGGGTATGTTCCCTCCACGCCCCAAAATCTTCTTCTCCAACGGGAGTGAGTGATATCCCAGAGAAAGCTTTGAGCTTGCGGTAGTTGTGGGACTGCGAGGACTACGCTAGGCCGTCCACCAGTTGTTGTAGTGTACCCCTAAAGTCTGAGCCTCCGCTCCACCGGTGACTATGGCAGTCATACCGGCAGCTATGGACTGACTCCGGGCTATCTTTTTTCCTTCTGGGGGTATCTGAGTGGTGTGGGAGTTCAATAGGTGAACAAAGGCAGTGCACTGCCTGCAATTAAAGGAGGAGGCTAATGATAGCAAAAAAACCTTTTAATAATTAAAAGGATCAAACATCACCCCTGGATCACCCAGAAAACGCTCACCTACGCGTTTCGGGCCATGCGCAAGGGCGCACGGCCCGAAACGCGTAGGTGAGTGTTTTCTGGGTGATCCAGGGGTGATTTTTGATCCTTTTAATTATTAAAAGTTTTTTTTGCTACCATTAGCCTCCTCCATTAATTGCAGGCAGTGCACTGCCTTTGTTCACCTATTCTACTTTCCCTGTTTGGTGGATTGCACGCTGTTCAGGATACCTGATGGGACTGCTCCTCTGGAATTAAAAGTGAGTGTTTTCTTACATACTATGCCAAGTTATTATGGTTGGGACAATCTCTGTACTGTTTATTGTGCTGGCTAGCACTAGGTACTAGTCCCTTGCCCTATTAGGGTATGTTATCATTGCTCACCATCATATTGGAGTGTTCCCTACGGGAGAATTATTACAAAATTATTGGGACTCATATGTTTTGATGCACCGGTTACCCACATTTTGGTGTGGGAGTTCAGCCCGGTATGGTACCTCTGGTGTGGGTCCCGGACTGAAAGTTAACATTGGTATTGGCTGACCTGGGTATATTAATGGGCAACCCATGGGCAGGGCTTCCGGAAAATAAAGGGCCTGGGGGCCATCATCTTCACATAACTCATTGCCAGCGGCAACTATGACTATACTCCAACGGTAGGTAGGGTCCGACTTTCGGCCTAAGGGCCGGGCTCCGGCTAAGCCAGGAAACTGCCTTAGGGAGGTGCAGACTTGCTACGGGGTTGTGCCGGCTGGGACGTCCCCCACCGCGACCACGTGGCGGGGAGATTCTTGAAACTCCACTGCCCACTGACGGACCTCTTGTTTGGAGGGTACAAACATGATTCCCTACATTTTGTTCTGCTATCTCGGGCACCCCAGCTCTGAATCTCAGCAGCGTCTCCAAATGTAACCCCCTTTCCCTATGCCTAGGAGAAACTACGCGGGTGACTACGCGTGCTGCTGTACCTTTTGCTCACAGGAGACCCCTGTGCAAACTCTGACTGAAACATGGGGGGGGGGGGGCAGGGTTCTGGGCTCAAACAGGCCAAATCTTTCATGGTTCGCAACCTCATGCGTATGCTTCTCACTTCTCAAAAGGAAAGAGAAGGAAATTAACATAAAGGTGCAGTCTCATACACTGAAAGAAAATGATAATGACCGTTTAACACTTTGAGTACGGGAGAGTCCTGCCACGCACTGCAAAGCAAAAGTACTGAAGGAGTTAACATTATTTTCACTGTCACATGTGCTGCAAAATCTGAATGCAAATAAAAACACTTTCATACCACTAAGGAGCTCAGGGCTGCAAAAACAAAAGGTGCAGTTTCTTAAAAACACAACGGCTCTCAACAGCAAAATGGGGGTGACAATTCTGTATTACCTGTATTACAGCTCTACACCACTGCCACATAAAAGGCGATTGAGCTGCTGCAGCACTGTGCCGTTTTAAGACACAATGTAGTGATGAAAAATGTCTCTGGCTGGAAAGCGACTGTGCAAAGACATTGTGTGATTGTATATTGAAGCAGTTCTCCATTGCAAAATAGGGGTCAAATTGCTCCAGGCGCATTTTCCAATGTTAAACTCACTCTGCAGCGATGCTTATTAGCATGACAACAAAACAGTGGCTTTAGCGCAATCTCTCTTTTAGCTTCTTTTTTAATAAATGGCTAAACTCTCTGTAATTCATCAGGAAAACACAGAGATGATTTATTTTGTAACTTGCTTTTGTATATTCTTCACGCCAGCCAAATTTGTGAGAATTTTGATTTAAATAAAGCTGAAACCTCTTTCCCGTTTTTTTCCCCCCTTTTTTTGTGTTCATTTTTTAGTAAGAGCATAAAAGGTGCTTTTATGGTGAGGAGTCTGGGACCTGATTCTTTCATTTATAATTTAACCTCAGCTGATACAACCTAATCAGAACAATGTGGAGCATGATTAGCAAGGCAGGGAAGCTTTATGTGTAATAACACCCGGATCAGAAACAAAGAAAGTCAAAAACACAGCAAGCAAATTGGAAAATATGTGGTATTTCTTTAATACCTCATTTGAAACTACCTAATTGTGTTTTTAAGCTTCGGTTCCTGTAATTTTGCAAGACAAGGCATTCCAGTGAGAAAACATATGGTAAGGGATTTTTAATCCGCATAGCTGGAGTGCATCATAGACTTATCCGCTGCTTTAGTGTCACAAAAATCCACCACAGAATTTATCCAGTCACCCATTAAAGAAAGCAAAGTATTAAAGGGAAAAGAGTTGAAAAATTCTATAATGCATCTGGAGTTATTGAAAAGTGATATCAGCCAGGTTCATGACACAGTGAATTGCAGTACTCTGAAGCTCTCTGAGGAAGAACAAGGAGCAAGCAATTAAATGTCTCCAGTTCAGTAGTTATTTTTAGTTGATTGTAAATAGTATGTTCAGTGGTCCATTACTAGATATCTGTAGCCTTAGCCAGTTCCTAATGAATATCCCAATCCTTGCTCAACCAAACAAACGCTATCTAAACGCAGTGTAACTCAAGTGTGAAAAGCACACAGAAGTTTTTGGTAAGTGGCAAACTGCTGAAGTAATCTTTCTTTTTTTTTGGGGGGGGGGGGGGCTGATAATATTAAGGATGATAATTTGAATGGAGCTTAAAAACCTTTTGTTATCTGACAACTATTATTGTGTATTTCTGGGTTTTTGGTTAACCCTGTACTTGAAGCAGACGCCTGCCACTAATTGCACTCCAGATCATTACGCAGAATACTATGCTGTGTTTAGGAGATAAAAATCACTGTGAAAGTGACATTTGCATTGTAGGCGATAAATAGTTAGCAAGGGGACATTGAGCCGACATCATGCACACGGTGCCTAAATACGATTGCTCATTTTAAACTAGTCAAAGGTACAGTATGGATGAAGTGTATACGTTATGTTTACATACACTTCTTTTTTTATTCCACACATATATTTTAGGCACACGTAACATTTTAACATACTGGGAGTGTATAGGGCCATCTATGCGTGTGATTATTATGCATTGCTGTTTTATAAAAAAACTAAAATAGCCTGCTGTCTTCTTGTTGACCTACTGCACCCGTTGTGTTATTTACAGACGTCTTTCCTCCGATATAGTACATTTGTTGTTTTTCGCAGGGATTTCTGAGTGCAAGGAGTGAGAAAAGTGTAAGGTGTTAATGTTGATAATTAGTGCACAAAAGCAATTAGAGGTCTTGAACCTTAAGGCAGAGAAAGTGATTTTTTTGTTCTGTTTATTTGCTTATCTTATTAAGTTAAATATCTGTCTGAATTAAAAACTAATGAGTGTGAGGAAGGCTCAATAACACCGACATAATGAACAGCAGTGTCAACAGCATTTTACAGAGCCCCCAATCACCGGATATAGTTGTACACCTTGGAACAATTCAAAACTACTTGCAAGCATAATTTCTGTTTCTGGCAGTGAATTATTTGCACTGATTTAAGCAGTTGAATGAAGAGAGTAAAAGCCTTTTCAGAATACAATATACAGTCTAGCAGCTGCTGGAAATATATAAATGCTCTTCACATTAATTCTTTTTCTCCTGCTTTTTTTTATTCTTTTTTTAACCATCACAGAAACATGGCACTATAACATTGGACCTGTTTTAATAATCAATTTATTCTGTACATTGCCTTAAAAAGCTGTGCCCCTCAACTTAAATTACATAGTTCAAGAACAGTCTCTTTTTTTTATTCTTGTACCCTAAATCCAAGTGCTCAGGTTTCTTGCATAAAAAAAATCATACTTCATTAAAAACAAA
Source organism: Ascaphus truei (assembly GCF_040206685.1). NCBI lineage: Eukaryota > Metazoa > Chordata > Amphibia > Anura > Ascaphidae > Ascaphus > Ascaphus truei. Next base: position 59,665,630 of record NC_134490.1, on the reverse strand, counting down.
TAAACTGTACTTTCCATTCATTATTCACTTTATAAACATCTGGGCTGGTACAATTTATTGTAAAAAAACATTACAGTTTGGTTTTAAGCAAGTGTAAACAACTGTGATTGTTCCAATGCATTTTATATACCTACACTAATGAAAACTGCTCTGTGACCATTTCAGTGCTCCAGTACAGAGCCTACAGAACATTGCCATGTAATGCTTTGCAGACATCCGCAAGGTTTAAAGGAATACGGGGCCAATTTTCTGTTATATTGTATTTTAGTAGGTAGTGCTATAATTATTTTTTAAATGCATAGTCTTTATTCAAAGTAGGACCCACATATATTCAAACCGCTAAGCTACGTAGAATAGATATGATCATTGTAGTACTTATTTTGCCACATAAAAATAAGTAGTGTAAATTATAGTACTGTATAAATATTCCAAAATACTGTACTTTTAAACAAAGTATGCACACAGTGATGTAAAATTCATATAAACGGTGAATGTTAGTTTTTGAGCTTATTGGCTACAAGATTGGTTCCTTGGCAATAAAGGATTTTTTAGCGTGTTCATTGCAATCTGCTTTTTCCCACTTAAACTATCAACTTTTTGTATGAAAATTGTTACATTGTACCCTTTATATTTTTTTGCACTTGACAACCAAAATAACAAAATAACACTTTTACTGGATATTGGAAATATCTAAAAGTGTAGGATTTTTGAATGATGTCCAAGTTGTTATTATTAATTAGTGGTCATCATTATAATAGGCATTGATCTGGTTAATATTAATAATACACACACGTGTGTGTGTGTGTGTGTGTGTGTGTGTGTGTGTGTGTGTGTGTGTGTGTGTGTGTGTGTGTGTGTGTGTGTGTACATACAAACACACACACATACTATGTGTTAGTATGTTTCTTACAGCCATATTGCTTTCTCAGAAAACTGGATCATTTGTGGTTATTTTTCTATTCTGGTTCCCAAACACATATATGCAGTTAGTTCTACCTGAGCTTTGTTAACTACACACAGAAAGGACACTAAGGGGGAGATTCGCAAAGGTTCAATGCTGGGTAGCGCACTCGATTTAGCGTTAACTGCCATTGACTTGACTTGAAGCCTCTGTACAATTGTATGAGTCTCATGTTGGTTCAATAAAATGAATGAGAGCCTGCACCATTTTTTTTTTGCTGTATGCTCTGAACATATTATAAAAGTCATAAATAAATAAAATACAAATCAGCAGGTTTACAAATATGTTTTAAAATGCATGTACTGTATCTTCTGGTAAGTGCAGTATATTGTATGAAGCACAGTATTTAAAATACATTATTTTTCACCTACTTCTCTTTAAACACATGCACACACGCACTCACACTATATATATATATATATATATATATATATATATATATATATATATATATATATATATATATATATATATATATTTTGATATATAAACAATATATGTGTATATAGATTAGATATAGATAGACTATATTTATTACACTCTAGATATAGTTATTTAATAAAGTATATTACCTTTAACACAGGCATGCAGTGCTATCCGCATTTTATTTTCCATCAAATATAAATGATAAATATAAAATAATATATTCCCTTTAACTGGACTACAAATAAAATACTCTACTCAGAAATACAATATTGTTGTTGAAATAATGATTTTTGTGTCTTCATATTACACATTCATTACATGATTCTACAAATACAGTCTCTTTTTTTTGTTTCCTTTTGACTAAATACCATTAACATTGATTACCAAAGTGAACCTAACCACAATGTCCTATATAAGATAAGAATATATTCAGCAAGGTGCACATCGCTTTACACAGACGTGACTACAGTATGTGGCTCACACACACACTTGGGGAGAGAGGGAGAGAAAGATCTTGTCTCTAGTGTAGCAGAAAAGCAATCCAGTATCGATACCACAGGGAGGAGCTGTGGTTCTGTTATGAACAGGAGAAGCCAGTAGGGAAATACTGTAGTTTGAAAATGTACTGTATCAAAACCTATTGTAGGAGAGGAAAGGTAGAATTTTATAAGTTCCTGATTTTTATGACTGTGCTGCAACAGTGGAATGTCCACTCAATCTGTTGAGAAGTTAGAATACCAAACGTGCATTGGGCATATTAAATACAGGATGAAATGGTGTACTGAATATTTATTAGCAAAAATATAGGTTCTCAAAAACAGAAATAAAACAGGGTAATAGATGAAGGGAAGAATAGATTTAACACTGAAATAAATATCAAAGGTACAAAGAAAAGGCAAAATATAGTGTTCAAACAAAGCTGTGAATTGGGCCAAGATTTAATGCTTCCCCGGGGAGGATAGGGTTGGACAGACTGTTGGAATTGAGATACTACTTTTAGTACACAGCCCCTGTAATGCTGTCAGCTTTATTTCCTTTGACAAATGTGAAATAAAATTTGTCAAAGTTAGGGCTTGGTAAGTTTGCTATTGAAAATTCAATTGGTAATAACTAGT